>NC_091084.1:12120576-12421730 GCF_032405125.1 Capricornis sumatraensis
GTACTGGAATGCAAAAGCAGGAAATCAAGTAATATCTGGAGTAGAATGCAAGTTTGGCCTCGAGTACAAAGTGAAGCAGGGAACAGGCTAACAAGAGTTCTGCCAGGAGAATGCACTGGTTATATCAAACACCTTTTTACAACAACAAAAGGGAAAACTCTACATGTGGACATCACAGAAGGGTCAACACTGAAATCAGATTGACTAAATTCTTTGCAGTCAAAGATGGAGAAGCTCTATACAGTCAGCAAAAATAAGACATGGAGCTGTCTGTTGCTCAGATAATCAGCTCCTTAATGAAAAATCCAGGCTAAATTGAAGAAAGTAGTGAAACCCACTATGCAATTCAGTTCAGTTCAGTTACACAGTCATGTCTGACTCAAAGGGGCCCCATGGACTGCAGCACGGCAGTCCTCCTTGTCCATCACCAACTGCCAGAGCTTACTCAAACTCATGTACTCCGAGTCAGTTATGCCAGGTAACGACCTCATCTTCTGTCATCCCCTTATCCCCAGGCCTTCAATCTTTCCCAGCATCAGGGTCTTTTACAATGAGTGAGTTATTTGCATCAGGTGGCCAAAGTATTGGAGTTTCAGCTTCAGCATCATTCCTTCCAATGAATACTCAGGACTTATTTCCTTTAGGATTGACTGGTTGGATTCCCTTGCCATCCAAGGGACTTTCAAGAGTCTTCTCCAATACCATAGTTCAAAAGTATCAACTCTTCTGCATTCAGCTTTCTTTATAGTCCAACTCTCATATCCATACATGACTACTGGAAAAACCATAGCTTTGATTAGATGAACATTTGCTGGCAAAGTAATGTCTCTGCTCTTTAATATGCTGTCTAGGTTGGTCATAGCTTTCCTCCAAGGAGCAAGCATCTTTGAATTCCATGGCTGCAGTCACCATCTGCAGTGATTTTGGAGACCAAGAAAATAAAGTCTGTTACTGTTTCCACTGTTACCCCATCTATTTCCCTTGAAGTGATGGGATCATATGCCATAATCTTAGTTTTCTAAATGTTCAGTTTTAAGCCCATTTTTGAACTCTCCTCTTTCACTTTCATCAAGAGGGTCTTTATTTCCTCTTCAATTTCTGCCATAAAGATGTAGTCATCTGCATATCTGAGGTTATTGATATTTCTACCAGCAATCTTGACTCTAGCTATGCTTCATCCAGCCCAGCATTTCACATGATGTACTCTGCATATAAGTTAAATAAGCAATATATAGGCTGACAATATACAGCCTTGACGTACTCCTTTACCGATTTGGAACCAGTCTGTCATTCCAGGTCTGGTTCTAACTGTTGCTTCTTGTTCTACATACAGGTTTCTCAGGAGGCAGGTCAGGTGTTTTGGTATTCCCATCTCTTTAAGAATTTTCCACCGTTTGTTGTGATCCATACAGTGAAAGGCTTTGGTGTAGCCAATAAAGCAGAAGTAGATAATTTTTTGGAACTCTCTTGGTTGAACCAGCGAATTAATGGATGATCCAACGGATGTTGGCAATTTGATCTCTGGTTCCTCTGCCTTTTCTAAATCCACTTTGAACATCTGCAAGTTCATGGTTCATGTACTGTTAAAGCCTGGCTTGGATACTTTTGAGCATTACTTTGCTGGCCTGTGAGACAAATGCAATTTTCAGTAGTCTGGGCATTCTTTGCAATTGCCTTTTTTTGGGGATTGGAATAAAAAGTGACCTTTTCCAGTTCTGTGGCCACTGCTGAGTTTTCCAAATTTGCTGGCATACTGAGTGCAGCACTTTCACAGCATCATCTTTTAGGATTTGAAATAGCTCAACTGGAATTCCATCACTTCCAGTAGCTTTGTTGGTAGTGATACTTCCTAAGGCACACTTGACTCAGCATTCCAGGATGTCTGGCTGTAGGTGATTGATCACACCATCGTGGTTATCTGGGTCATGAAGTTCTTTTTTTGTATAGGTCTCCTTTGTATTCTTGCCACCTGTTCTTAATATCTTCTGCTTCTGTTATGTCCATTCCATTTCTGTACTCTGAGGAGGCCTTGAAAATAGCTGATGAAAGAAGAGAAGCTAAAGGCAAAGGAGAAAATGAAAGATATATCTATTTGAATGAAGAGTTCCAAAGAATAGAAAGGAGAGATAAGAAAGCCTTCCTGAGTGATCAGTGCAGAAAAATAGAGGAAAATAATAGAATGGGGAAGACTAGAGAACATTTCATATAAAGATAGGCATAATAAAGGACAGGCAATTCACGTATGATCTAAGTCAAGTTCCTTATAATTATACAGTGACAAATAGATTCAAAGGTTTAGATCTGGTAGAGAGAGTGCCTGAAAAACTATGGACTGAGATTGGTAACACTGTACAGGAGATGTTGACCAAACCATCCCCCACAAAAAGAAAGGGAAAGTAGTTGTCTGAGGAGGCCTTAGAAGTAGCTGAGAAAAAAAGAGAAGTGAAAGGTAAAGGAGAAATGGAAAGATACAACCAAATGAATACAGAGTTCCAGATAAAAGCAAGGAGATAAGAAAGCCTTCTTAAGTGATCAATACTAAGAAATAGAGGAAAACAATAGAATGGGAAAGACTAGAGATCTTTTCAAGGAAATTGGAGATATCAAGGGAATGTTTATGCAAAGATGGGCTCAATAAAGGACAGAAATGGCAGGGACCTCGATAAATACGATGGTGTAGACACTCACTTATAGTCTGACATTCTGGAATGGAAAGTCAAATGGGCCTTAGGAAGTTTTACTATGAAAAATTCTAGTGGAGGTGATGGAATTCCAGTTCAGTTATTTCAAATTCTAATAGATGATGCTGATAAAGTATTGCAGTCAATATGTCAGCAAATATGAGAAAGTCAGCAGTGGCCACAGGACTGGAAAAGGTCAGTTTTCATTCCAATCACAAAGACTGTCAATGCCAAAAAAAATGTTCAAACTACTAAATAAGCTCATTCCACATGCCAGCAAGATTATACTCAAAAGGCTCCATCATGATGTGAACCAAGAACTTCCAGATATACAATTAAATTTTTAAAAGGCACAGGAATCAGAGATCAAATTGCCAGCATCCACTGGATCATAGAAAAAGCAAGGGAATATCAGAAAAAAAAAATCTAATTCTGCTTCATTGACTATATTAAAGTCTTTGACTGTGTGGATCACAAAAACACATGGGAAATTCTTAAAATGATAGGAATACCAGTTCACCTTACCTATCTCTTGAGCAAGCTGTATGCAGGACAAGAAGCCACAGTCAGAACCACACTTGGAACACTGGACTTGTTCAAAATTGGGAAAAGAGCACAACAAGGTTGTATGTTGTCACTCTGCTTATTTAACTTCTATGCAGTGTACATGATGCAAAATGTAGGTTTGGATAAATCACATTCTGAAATCACAAGATTGCCGTGAAAAATTTCAACAATCTCATTCATATATGCAGACGTTACGACTCTAATGAAAGTGAAGAGGAATTAAAGAGCCTTTTGATGAGGGTAAAAGAGGAGAGTAGAGAAGCTAGCCAAAAAGTTAACATTCAACAAATTAAGATCATGGCATCCAGTGCCATTCAGTTCAGTTCAGTTACTCAGTCGTGGTCGACTCATTGTGATCCCATGAATCGCAGCACGCCAGGCCTCCCTGTATACCACCAACTGCCGGAGTTTACTCAAACTCAAGTTCATCGAGTCAGTGATGCCATCCAGCCATCTCATCCTCTGTCATCCCCTTTTCCTCCTGTCCCCAATCCCTCCCAGCATCAGAGTCCTTTCCAATGAGTTAACTCTTCACATGAGGTGGCCAAAGTACTGGAGTTTCAGTTTTAGCATCATTCCTTCCAAAGAATACCCAGGACTGATCTTCTTTAGAATGGACTGCTTGGATCTCCTTGCAGTCCAAGGGACTCTCAGGAGTCTTCTCCAACACCACAGTTCAAAAGCATCAATTCTTCAGTGCTCAGCTTTCTTCACAGTCCAACTCTCACATCCATACATAACCACTGGAAAAACCATAGCATTGACTAGACAGACCTTTGTTGGCAAAGTAATATCTCTGCTTTTCAATATGTTATCTAGGTTGGTCATAACTTTTCTTCCAAGGAGTAAGCATCTTTTAATTCCATGGCTGCAGTCACCATCTGCAATGATTTTGGAGCCCCCCAAAATAAAGTCTGATACTGTTTCCACTATTTCCCCATCTATTTCCCATGAAGTGATGAGAACAGATACCATGATCTTCATTTTCTGAATGTTGAGCTTTAAGCCAACTTTTTCACTCTCCTCCTTTCACTTTCATCAAGAGGCTTTTTAGCTCCTCTTCCCTTTCTGCCATAAGGGTGTTGTCATCAGGATATCTGAGGTTATTGATATTTCTCCCAGCAATCTTGTTTCCAGCTTGTGCTTTCTTCAGCCCAGCGTTTCTCATGATGTACTCTGCATAGAAGTTAAATAAGCAGGGTGACAATATATAGCCTTGACGTACTCCTTTTCCTATTTGGAACCAGTCTGTTGTTCCATGTCCAGTTCTAACTGTTGCTTCCTGACCTGCATATAAGTTTCTCAAGAGGCAGGTCAGGTGGTGTGGAATTCCGATCTCTTAAAGAATTTTCCACAGTTTAATATGATCCACACAGTCAAAGCTTTGGCATAGTCAATAAAGCAGAAATAGATGTTTTTTCTGGAACTTTCTTGCTTTTTTCTGTGATCCAGTGGATGATGGCAATTTGATCTCTGGTTCCTGTGCCTTTTGTAAAACCAGCTTGAACATCTGGAAGTTCACGGTTCACGTACTGTTGAAGCCTGGCTTCGAGAATTTTGATCATTACTTTACTAGCGTGTGAGATGAGTGCAATTGTGCGGTAGTTTGAGCATTCTTTGGCATTGCCTTTCTTTGGGATTAGAATGAAAACTGACCTTTTCCAGTCCTGTGGCTACTGCCAAGTTTTCCAAATTTGCTTGCATATTGAGTGCAGCACTTTCACAGCATCATCTTTCATGATGTGAAACAGCTCAACTGGAATTCCATAGCCTCCACTAGCTTTGTTCGTAGTGATGCTTTCTAAGGCCCACTTGACTTCACATTCCAGGGTGTCTGGCTCTAGGTGAGTGATCACACCATCGTGATTATCTGGGTAGTGAAGATCTTTTTTGTATAATTCTTCTGTGCATTCTTGCCACCTCTTAATATCTTCTGCTTCTGTGAGGTTCATACAATTTCTGTCCTTTATCGAGCCCATCTTTGCATGAAATGTTCCCTTGGTATCTCTAACTTTCTTGAAGAGATCTCTATTCTTTCCCATTCTGTTGTTTTCCCCTATTTCTTTGCACTGATCGGTGAGGAAAGCTTTCTTATCTCTTTTTTGTTCTTCTTTGGAACTCTGCATTCACATGCTTATATCTTCCCTTTTAGTCTTTGTTTTTTGCTTTTCTTTTCCAGCTATTTGTAAGGCCTCCTCAGACAGCAATTTTGCTTTTTTGCATTTCTTTTCCATGGAGATGGTCTTGATCCTTGTCTCCTGTACAATGTCACGAACCTCATTCCATAGTTCATTAGGCACTCTATCTATCAGATCTAGTCCCTTAAATCTATTTCTCACTTCCACTGTATAATCATAAAGGATTTGATTTAGGTCATACCTGAATGGTCTAGTGGTTTTCCCTACTTTCTTCAATTTAAGTCTGTATTTGGCAACAAGGAATTCATGATCTGAGCCACAGTCAGCTGCTGGTCTTTTTTTTTTTTTTTGCTAACTGTAGAGAGCTTCTCCATCTTTGGCGTCAAAGATTATAATCAATCTGATTTTGGTGTTGACCATCTGGTGATGTCCATGTGTAGAGTCTTCTCTTGTGTTGTTGGAAGAGGGTGTTTCCTGACCAGTGTGTTCTCTTGCCAGAACTCTATTAGCCTTTGCCTTGCTTCATTCCGTATTCCAAGGCCAAATTTGCCTGTTACTCCAGTTGTTTCTTGACTTCCTTGTTTTGCATTCCAGTCCCCTATAATGAAAAAGACATCTTTCTTGGGTTTTAGTTCTAAAAGGTCTTGTAGGTCTTCATAGAACCATTCAGCTTCAGCTTCTTCAGCATTACTGATTAGGGCATAGAATTGGATTACTCTGATATTGAATGGTTTGCCTTGGAAACAAACAGAGATCATTTTGTTGGTTTTGACATTGCATCCAAGTACTGCATTTCAGAATCTTTTTTTGACCATGATAGCCACTCCATTTCTTCTAAGGGATTCCTGCTTGCAGTAGTAGATATAATGGTCATCTGAGTTAAATTCACCCATTCCAGTCCATTTTAGTTCACTGATTCCTAGAATATCGACATTCACTCTTGCCATCTCCTGTCTGACCACTTCCAATTTACCTTGATTCATGGACTTGACATTCCAGGTTCCTATGCAATATTGCTCTTTCCAGCATCAGACCTTGCTTCTATCACCAGTCACATCCACAACTGGGTATTGTTTTTGCTTTGGCTCCATCCCTTCATTCTTTCTGGAGTTATTTCTCCACTGATCTCCAGCACCATATTTGGCACCTACTGATCTGGGGAGTTCCTCTTTCAGAATCCTATTATTTTGCCTTTTCATACTATTCATGTGGTTATTGAGGCAAAAATACTGAATTGGTTTGCCATTCCCTTCTCCAGTGAACCACATTCTGTCATTACATCCATTCCCATTAATTTATGGCAAATAGATGGAGAAAAATTGGGAACAATGACAGATTTTATATTCTTTGGCTTAAAAATTAAAAGACATGAAATTAAAAGACACTTGCTCCTTGGAAGAAAAGCTATGACAAATCTAGTCAGTGTATTTAAAAGCATAGATGTCATTTTGTCAACAAAGGTTCATATAGTCAAGGTTCCAGTAGTCATGTACGAATGTGAAAGTTGGACCATAATGAAGGCTGAGCATTGAAGAATGAATGCTATAAAGATGTGGTGCTTAGAGAAGACTCTCGAGACTCCTTTGGATAACAAGGAAAACAAACGAGTCGATCCTAAAGGTAATCAGTACTGAATAATCATTGGTAGGGCTGATTCTTAAGCTGAAGCTCCAATACTTTGGCCACCTGATGCAAAGAGCCAACCCACTGGAAAAGACCCTGATGCGTGGAAAGATTGAAGACAGGAGGAGAAGGGGGTGACAGAGGACAAGACGGTTGGATGGCATCACTGACTCAATGGACATGAGTTTGAGCAAACTCTGGTAGATAGTGAAGGATGAGGAAGTCTGGTATTCTGAAGTCCATGGGGTCGCAAAGTCAGACATGACTTGGCGACTGAACAACAACAAAATAAACTGTTAAAAGGGCTGGAGAAACGAATCTCAGAAAGATTACTGCTAAACCTTCAATTAACCATTAGCTTTCAAAGAGAATTTAAAAAAATTATATACAGCTGTCACTAATGATCATTGCTTCCAACACTGAGACATAAAATATTAAGGAAAGCATCAGGGGTTACTAGAACTGGAAAGATCATGTACGACTTCTACTTCTCTTATAACTTCCATATCTCATGTCTCCTGTTGCGTGGACTGTAACCTTGAATATTGCTAGCAGGACTTCTGAGAAGTTCAATTATTACGTCTCTAGGCTCTCTAATGTACTAGAGAGAATGAGGAAATATTGGTATGTGCTGGCAAAAATAAGGCAGAATATTGTGTAATCATTGTTTCTATTAAGATCAGGAGCACTTTTTTGTATTCCACCTTCTAAAAACTTATGACAGGTGAATAACTTTTCTGTTTTTATTTCATATCCCACAACAGCTCCAGGATTTAAATATTGTTAATGTTATGAAAGAGTCATATCTATTTTCCTTTATGCTCTTTGCCTTCTTCTTCCCTCCCTAAATCTCTATTGCTTTCATTACATTACTTCATCCTTTCTTTCCTTACTCTTGCTTTTGTTTCTTCCTGCCTTTTTTTGCTTTTCTTCTTTCTTTTCTTCATTCCTGTATACCCCTTTCCTACCTTCTCTACTTCCTATCCCTCCTCCTTCTCTCTCCTCTTTCCTTTCTTTCTTTCTATCAGGTAGTTAGAATGGAAAAAGGAGTCCAAGATGGTGGAACCATGCAACAGGTAAAATTTTTAAAAACACCTTTGGAAGAGGAGGTTGAAGACTGGAGTGGGGACACACCTCCTTCTCTGATTGGTCCTGGGCATAACCAATAAGGAGAACACTGATACCAAGCTCTGTCTGCATTGAGCTTACCCAGTCAGACACCAGGGGGAGGATACAGAATGTATAACAAGGGAAGCCAAGCGCTATCGATGAGTTTCTTCATGACTTGGCCTGTCATTGCATGTCAGGAGTGTGCTGCCTGCTTCCCACTTGAGCTGTTGAGCTGTATCTGAGTTGTTACTAGTTTGTCATTACAAATACTGCCTGATGTCTTCTTCATAAAGTGCTGTCTGTTTGAGTTACAAGTGGTCCACTATTCCAAATCTTTGCTACAAGACAGGAACTGATTGAGAGGAGTAAACCAAACTGAAACTTCCGTCCATCCTTACTTTTTAAAATCTCACCAGACTCTCAAGTGAAAGTTTATTCTACTCAGTGGTAAAATAATGTGCTAAACATTCTATCACAATAGCAATAATAAAAAACACCTTCCAGATACCAAAGTCCAAATGTGTGTATGGATAGATGATAGATGAAGAGATAAGTAAGTAGACAGATCAACAGATAATGCTGCTGCGGCTAAGTTGCTTCAGTCGTGTCCGACTCTGTGCGACCCCATAGATGGCAGCCCACCAGGCTCCCCCATCCCTGGGATTCTCCAGGCAAGAACACTGGAGTGGGTCGCCATTTCCTTCTCCAATGCATGAAAGTGAAAAGTGAAACTGAAGTCACTCAGTCCTGTCCTACCTAGCGACCCCATGGACTGCAGCTTACTGGGCTCTTCCATCCATGGGATTTTCCAGGCAAGAGTACTGGAGTTGTAAAATGAGATATCTACTTTTTAAAGATGAAAGAAACAAAGTACATAACAATTAAGGCCAAGTTTCCACAGTTGGTAAATTTACAGCCGAAATTCAATCCTTGCTCTTTATTATTCAAAGCCTGTAGTCTTTCCATTTGTCAAAATCACATCAGTGCATTCAATACAATATTGTAGTTAGCCCACAACTGAAATAAATAAATTTATATAAAAATAAATAAATGCAAAGCTAGGATTAGAAGGCTGTCTCAGACTATGCTCAAACTTCAAAGTCTACAGAATATGTCAAGTTCAGTTCAGTTCAGTTCAGTCACTCAGTCAAAGAAACAAATAAATAAGGATAAGATAAACTCAGTAGAACCCTCAAAAAAAAAAAAAAGATGACAGGTTTTCGGGAAAAAGATCCATATCTTAATTTTTCTGTCTGGGATTTACTATGTAAACTAAGCTTAGTACAGAAAGAGTAACAATTTCATACATCTACTGGGAGAGATAGCAGCAAGCTGCTGCTGCTGCTAAGTCGCTTCAGTCGTGTCTGACTCTGTGCAACCCCATAGACGGCAGCCCACCAGGCTCCTCTGTCCCTGGGATTCTGCAGCCAAGAATATGGAGTAGGTTGCCATTTCCTCCTCCATGGCAGAGATAGAGCCCCTAATATATTTTGTAGGATAGACTTGAGACATTCAATTAACTAAGCATTCGAGGGTTCCATTGCTTGTATATAAGCAGGATTAAACAGAAACTTTCTTATATTTGAAAACTACTCTAGAAAAATCATTTTTGTTTTTATTTTCCACACTCAGTTTTCCCGGCATCTATATAAAGATATAGAAGAACATGGCATAGCCAAAATGTCAACATTACCTGTTGTTATAAATTCTTTCAACAATAGAAATATTCAATAAACACTACTATTTGTCTGTCAAGTATCACGTATGACATTTTTGTATACATTCATATCTCCTGAATTGTTTCAATGTTTATAGTTTTTAAATGCCTTCTATCATGCTAGCAAAAGTATAAGTGATATAAAACCTAGGCACTCCTTCATCTTACTACAGAAACAGATTACTGTTATCTCCCCTCTTGCTTTAGGCTAATTTAGTTTTCTCTGTATCCTTAGGTACTCCAACTGGAAAACCATTAATTAACCAATACGTCTTCTACAAACAAACTGACACTAAGATCACCCCTTGGTAGTGAACTTAAACCACCCCCTCACCTCTACAGCTGGCAGATAGATAAATGCTTAGATACATGCCCAGAAATTCATACAACTTCAAATTATATAATATTTGATGCTTACTCCTTGGAAGGAAGGTTATGACCAACCTACACAGCATATTAAAAAGCAGAGACATTACTTGGCCAACAAAGGTCCATCTAAGTAAAGGCTATGGTTTTTCCAGTAGTCATGTATGGATGTGAAAGTTGTACTGTGAAGAAAGCTGAGCGCTGAAGAATTGATGCTTTTGAATTGTGGTGTTGGAGAAGACTCCTGAGTGTCCCTTGGACTGCAAGAAGATCCAACCAGTCCATTCTAAAGGAGATCAGCCCTGGGTGTTCTTTGGAAGGAATGATGCTAAAGCTGAAACTCCAGTACTTTGGCCACCTCATGAGAAGAGTTGACTCATTGGAAAAGACTCTGATGCTGGGAAAGATTGCAGGCAGAAGGAGAAGGGGACAACAGAGGATGAGATGGTTGGATGGCATTACCAACTCAATGCACATGAGTTTGGGTAAACTCCAGGAGTTGGTGATGAACAGGGAGGCCTGGCATGCTGCAGTGTATGGGGTCACAAAGAGTCAGACTGAACTGAACTGAACAAATTATTTAAGTCATTCTATTTTCATTCACATATCTATGTATTTTTGTATACTTTATATAACAAATCTTCCAAGAAGTGTTTGAAAATAGTATCTTCCAAAAGACATAAATCTAAAATATAGTTAACAGTAAATAGCTGATTTTTACAAGTGGCAAAATACTTATCTTTATAACAAACATCTTAAGACAAATTCAGATTATATTAGTGAATAACAATTTTGGACAGAACTCTTCCATCTCCCATTGTGACAATTAGGAATCATACATTCCCACTAATTTGGACACACTACACTTGAAAGACTATTGTGGACATTCCAATTCTTAGAAAGTCCTAATATGCAGCCAAAACTATTTTTATGCATGTCCTCATTTTTTAAGCTGCCAACTCTGGATATCATACTATAAATATCATAACAAATAGCAAAGCTGTTAACATACACAATACATATATGCAACTAAAGCATGTGAAAGGACTTTTCTTTCAAATTTCTATGCAATTTTCAAGAATATTAAGGATGAATAATTAAATTTCTCATTTCCTTAAAACAAGACATCCCACTCTATTTTTACCAGTTGTTGGACTCTTTTATTTACACACATCGATACCAAGAATTGGGATTTTTTTTTTTTTTAACTAGGTGATAAGAATTCTGCCAAGTCTGAAAATCTATAAACGTAGAGCCACTTAGGCTCTTCTCTAATGGAATGAAGTTCTTTCTCTTGGAACTGAGCCAATGTCTATTAAATAGCATTGTGTAAGCTATTCAGTGAAACATTTCATTGTCAGAGGCTGAACTCAAGATATACATATATATATATATATATATATATATATATATATATATATATATATATACACACACACACATACACACACACACACACACGTTAACTTTTAGTATGGGAGGAATTTAATTGATTGTGTCAAATGAAACTGTCAGTGCCTTCCCTGAATGTTTTTAGTAGTTGTAGCGACAGACTAGCTACATAAATGAAACAGGGCTTTATTTAAAGTGACACTGTGAATTCACTCTCATCAGATGCATCAATTCTAATTCACTTATGTCTTTTTGGAGCGCTCAGTTTGTCTCATTTGTTTCAACTGTTTCCTATTCTACCAATATTCTTTTCAATTATACAGGCAGAATAATAGCATGAATGACATAACAAGAGTGAAGTATGCTCTGCTCAAACCTGTGTCCATAGGTTCCCTGTATGGTAAAATGTTTCCCAACCTCAACCTGAAATCTAGATATATTAATAGGCTGACAAAAAGTCTCTTCTCAAGAATTAGAGTTCTGTTGAATGACTTGAATTTAACACAGTTCAGCTTGTAATTGATAAAATGCACTTGCTCACAGGTGGCATAGGTACTCTATTCTATTTCCATCTGCTAATATGTCTACTATAAATTTAAAATTGCATATCCATCATCCATCTGGAAGTGAGCATTAGATCTCAAATCCTCTTACCTGCAGCTGCTATGCTGTGTTCAATTGTCTTTCTCTGAAAATGTCACAAGCACCATAAATAAATTTCCTATAACTGCAAAGTTCAATTAAGGTGTCTGCATGTAATTTATCTATGATGTCACTGATATTAGATAAGTAGCATGTTAATATAGAGTTTGATTTGCTAAAATCCTCCAATGATTAAGAGTTGAAGACAAAATCCTTGATGTACAGGAAATAACACCTTCCAAATGTGTATATATCTTTTGTAGTTAGAACCCAAATCATTATTTTAATTTTATTTTCTATATATGTAACATACTCTCAGATAATTCTTGTAGTAACAAGCAGAATTATGATGGCAAAATTTGGCTGAAAAGTCTGTCCAATATTAGAATATGCCAGTGGACTAATTCATGGGGAACTAACCCTTTTCTACAGTTTGGGGTTTCACTGTCAGAGAGTTTCAATCTACTTCCTTAAATTTTCTTTCCCCTTATTTTCTAGCGTTTGAAAAGATGAAAAATTCATGTTGTTTTTAATCCTTAAAATTAATTTAAAGATATTTGGTGCAGTTAAGACCTTCAATAAAAATGAAAGACTGGTATCATTTCATGGAATAAATGAAAACATTTGAAATGTAAAGTTTTCTATAGTGATTTGCCAGAACATGACTGTGACTAGCAGGAAGTAAACTGCATGTTAGACTCTTGACTTTACACTTTCCTACAGAACTGTTCTCTAATTTAGATTTAGTCACTTTCCTCCTGTAATTTTCAAGCCTGAGGAAACTGAAAGCATAGAATAGATATAGGAAAATCCTTTTCAGAGGCTGAACTCTTTTGGAGAGAACTCTTCCAAAAGAACTCTTCTTTTCGATATTTCAAATCAATTAACTTGAATTAACCTGGCAAATTAAAGGACAAATCCATAGTAGCCTTGAAATTAGGAATGAAATTGTCAATATTTTATGAATAATTAGAAAACAAGAACAGACAATTCTATATCCAAAATGGATTGACCTCCTGAGTTGATTATCTCAAAATATATCATACATTTTATAGTTAAGTAGCACACAGTGGATTAAATTGAAATAATCTCTTCATACACACTTGTGAATATTAAACATGTTTATAATTATGTATTATAAAATAGTTTAAAGTATTCATTTTAAATTATTATTATTTAACTACACAATGCTTATATTTACTCAAAATAGATGTAATTGATATTTAATTGGGTTGTTATTGGGTTGATGTTCTTTCTATCCATGACTTTCTGCTGATATAACCTAGGTACTGCCTTCAAACTCAAGCTGTCAATAAACATAAAATCCATCCACTAGGATGTTGGTAGATAAAGATATGAGACAGGAGGCTATATGATAGTACTGTTTCTCTTATACTTTTCAGCAATTTAACACAATATTTATGTACTTATCAAGCTCATATCAAACTAAAATTTTAATAAAAACAAAATATTTTACTATTTTCACTTCAATATTTTACTATAATATTTGTAGAATGTGTTTACTAATGCAACTAAGTCTTTTTTCATTTAAAATAACAGTTATTTCAAGTAAAAAAAATCCTTAAAATATTGAGTTATTGTTAAGGAATTCCATAAATGGCACACACAGGCTTTACATTACCTTTACATTATTTTATATTATTTTACATTATTTTATTAAGTTATTACATTATTTTTTCCTTCAAGATTCCTTTAAATTTCAAAGGTATATTAATAAAAGATAAACTGTACCTTCTGTCTGAAAACAGGACCCCAATTATAAACTTCAGAAAGGAACTGGTTTTGCACAGATATCCTTTGGCCACATTCATCCAAAAAATGATGCTTAGTAGATCTTGAGTGACACTAAACAGCAATCCTTTAAGGTCACCTGTTAAGAAAATATATCTGCTATTACGGTTACAAATATTTTTTTAACTTTCCACTATTTGAACAAAATCTACTTTTCTTACTAAATATTTTACATAATTGTTCAGTTTAACTATTCAGAAAATGACTATGCTATTTACCAGTATCAACAGATGTCTATAATTTGTCTAAATACTGTATATTTACTGAGTTGTTACATCACCAGGTTTAATTTTTCATTTATAATTTGTATTTACTAAGAAACAGAAAAGAATATCAAAGCTAAATTTTCATGGATTTCAAAACCTTCAAGAATAAAGGAGTGGGTTGCCATTTCCTATTCCAGGGTATCTTCCTGATTCAAAGATTGAACCCTGGTCTCCTGAATCGTCTGCACTGGCAGGCTGATTATTAACTGCTAGTGCCACCTGGGAAGTCCTTCACAATGTATACAGATATCAAATCATCACGATGTACAATGTAAATATCTTATAACTTTATATGTTAATTACACCTCAATAAAACTGAAATAAAAAATAGCACATTAATTAATTCTTGTATTTCAGCTTTTGGAAAGCTTTTATAATAATCCTGTACTGTTGTTAGCATTCACAAAATTAAGTTGTTTTTATTTTCCATTTATTTAGGGGATTTACAATATTTATTACTCTTGTGACTTTCATTTTTAAATACGTTTGAAAATTATGTAAGTGTATGTAATTGCTGGTATTCCCATCTCTTGAAGAATTTTCCAGTTTCTTCTGATCCACACAGTCAAAGGCTTTGGTGTAATCAATAAAGCAAAAGTAGAAGTTCACCTGGAACTCTCTTGCTTTTCGAATGATTCAAAGGATGTTGGCAATTTGATCCCTAGGTCCTCCGCTTTTTCTTTTTTTTTTTTAATTTAAATTTATTTATTTTAATTGGAGGCTAATTCCTTTTGGTTCTGCCACACATCAACAGGAATTCGCCATGGGCACCCATGTTCCCCATCCTGAATCCCCCTCCCACCTCCCTCCCCATACCATCCCTCTGGGTCATCCCAGTGCACCAGTCTCTGCCTTTTCTAAATCCATCTTGGACATCTGAAAGTTCAAGGTTCATGTACTGTTGCAGCACAGCTTGGAAAATTTTGAGCATTACTTTACTAGCGTGTGAGATGAGTGTAATTATGCAGTAGTTTGAGCATTCTCTGGCATTGCCTTTCTTTGAGAATGGAATGAAAAGTGACATTTGCCAGTCATGTGGCCACTGCTGAGTTTTCCAAATTTACTGGCATAAGGAGTGCAGCACTTTCACAGCATCATCTATTAGGATTTGAAATAGCTCAGCTGGAATTTCATCATCTCCACCAGCTTTGTTTGTAGTGATGCTTTCCTAAGCCAACTTGACTTCTCATTCTAGGATGTCTGGCTCTGGGTGAGTGATCACACCATCATGATTACCTGGGTTGTGAAGATTACTTTTGTATAGTTATTATGTGTATTCTTGCCACCTGTTCTTAATATCTTCTGCTTCTGTTAGGTCCATACCATTTCTGCTCTTTATTGTGCCCAGGTTTGCATGAAATGTTCCCTTCAGTTCAGTTCAGTTAAGTTCAGTTCATTTCAGATACTCAGTCTTGTCCGACTCTTTGAAACCCCATGGACTGCAGCATGGCAGGCCTCCCTGTCTATCACCGCTTTCTGGAGTTTACTCAAACTCATGCCCATTCAGTCTGTGATGCCATCCAACCATCTCATCCTTTGTCGTCCCCTCCTCCCATATTCAGTCTTTCCCAGCATCAAGGACTTTTCAAATGAGTAAGTTCTTTGCATCAGGTGGTCAAAGTACTGGAGTTTCAGATTCAACATCAGTCCTTCCAACTAACACTCAGGACTGATCTCCTTTAAGATGGACTGGTTGGATCTTTTGCAGTCCAAGGGATGCTCCAGAGTTCTCCAACACCACAGTTCAAAAGCATCAGTTCTTTGGTGCTCAGCTTTCTTTATAGTCCAACTCTCACATCCATACATGACTACTGGAGAAGCCATAGCTTTGACTAGATGGACCTTTGTTGGCAAAAAGTAATGTCTGTTTCTTAATATGCTGTCTGGGTTAGTCATAACTTTCCTGCCAAGTAGCAAGCGTCTTTTAATTTCATGTCTGCAGTCACTATCTGCAGGGATTTTGGAGCCCAAGAAAATAGTCTGTCGCTGTTTCCATTGTTTTCCCATATAATTGCCATGAAGTGATGGGACTGGATGTCATTATCTGAATGTTGAGCTTTAAGCAAACTCTTTGACACTCCACTTCCACTTTCATCAAGTGGCTCTTTAGTTCTTTTCACTTTCTGCCATAAGGGTGGTGTCATCTGCATATATGAGGTTATTGATATTTCTCCCGGCAATCTTGATTCCAGCTTGTGCTTCATCTAGCCCAGCGTTTCTCATGATGTACTCTGCATATAAGTTAAATAAGCAAGTTGACAATATACAGCCTTGACATACTCCTTTTCCTATTTGGAATCAGTCTGCTGTTTCATGTCCAGCTCTAACTGTTGCTTCCTGACCTGCATAGACTTCTCAAGAGGCAGGTCAGGTGGTTTGGTATTCCAGCCTCTTTCAGAATTTTCCACAGTTTATTATGATCCACATAGTCAAAGGCTTTGACATAGTCAGCAAAGCAGAAATAGATATCTTTCTGCAACTCGCTTGCTTTCTCAATCCAGTGGATGTTGGCAATAATTAACACTGCTGTATGCTATATAAGAAAATTGTTATGAGAATAAATCACAAGCTTTCTTTTTTTAAATTTATTTATTTATTTTTCCTTTACAATATTGTATTTGTTTTGCTATATATGGAATTTAGAAAGCTTTCTTATTACAAAGAAATATTTTCTAATATTTCTTTTTTTGTCTATAGGTGATAAATGTTCATTAAGCTTAAGGTAATAACCATTGATAATCATGTATATAGGCCAAATCATTATGCTGAGCACCTTAAACTTATACAAACATCTAAATAATATCTCTGTAAAACTGGATGAAAAATATAATGCCATTCATTAATGATTTAGTCCATATTTGAAAGAGAAGTCATTACATTTAACATATGTTTCCTCTCATTGAATAAATATCATTTACTTTTTCTAATTGTTAATTTGTAAATTAATCCATTGATTTTTCTTTCTTCAAATATTGTTGCCACTGAAAGCACAGAATAAAAATACTGAATCTTTCCAGAATGAATTAAGTTCTATTACTTCATTTGTAAAAAACAAAGAGAGGCTTCGAGTGATTCCTGCAGTATACTAAGACAACTCACTTGTAATAGTCAATTGATAAATATTAAGAAAGTTTTTAAGGTACATTAATATTCAATTCAGCCTATATGGGAATATTTAAACCCAGAATTAGTAAACACTATAAATTATGATTTTTAAAACTTACTCATTTGGTTATTTTACCAGCACATCACTGCTAATCACCACCTCAAAGTGTGAAACCAGAGCGCATGTTAATTAGCATGTAAAAACTATCATCTCTTAAAGGCAGAGGGCAAAAAATTGAGGCTCAGGTCCATGAGTTAATTGTAAAAGTAGCTGAGCTCCAGAAATATGAATTTGGATATCTAACAAGTCTGTTACCCCAGGGTCAGAGTTTTGATTGGGAAGGAGTTAGATGCTGAGATTCATAATAGGGACATCTGGCTAAACCACTCAGAAATATTGAATCCCATATACTCTCTGAGCCTCCTGATGTGGTCTACCAGTTTTAGGTAAAGATATAGATGTGTGTGTGCTCAGTTACTCAGTCCTGTCTGAGTCTTTGCAACCACAAGAACTGTAGCCCACCAGGCTCCTCCGTCCATGGAGTTTTCCAGGCAAGAATAATGGAGTGGCTTTCCATTGCATTCTCCATTGGATCTTTCCAACCCAAGGATCAAACTAGCATTTCTTGCATTTCCTGCACTGGCAGGCAGATTCTGTACACTGTGCCACCTGGAAAGCCCTGAAAGATGTAGACACCACATCCCAAATTAGACATGGTCAGAACCAGAGTGATACAGTGAATTGGATCAATGGTTCCCATTGTCATGTATCTACCTGCATTCCACCTTTCTTGTAGTCTGTTTTTTCCATGCAATGTTATTCAAGATCTGTGTCAGAGGAGGTAGCCCTGACTTTCATTGCTGGATCAATAGTGCTTTCACTTAGTTTTGTGTTTTCAGAGGCTCCTGTGACCAGCTGACCAAGACAGAGAAAGGCCAAGACTAGGTCAGGGACAGATCTGATTTGTGTGTACATCCTTAAAATGAGCTATATTACGGTAGGCTGATTCTTGAGGATATTCATGGTAGAAATTCTTTCAAAGAACAGTAGACCTGGTCATTACATTTGTGTTTAAAGAGAAGCAGGTTAAAGAAAGAATATATAAATGAGCCACGGGTAGGAATTGGACTAACATGAAAAGTGACTATGCATAACAGCAAATCCAAGATTTGGAGTTAGCAACCTGAAGATCCAGAAGAACCAAAGGCATAGTCCCTGCTGAAGGCCAGCAGGCTCCAGACCCAAGAAGAATCAATGTTTCAGTTCAAGTCTGTGGGCAGGAGAAAACTGATGTTCCAATTGAAGGCAGGAGGGCAGAGGAATTCCCTCTTACATGAAAATTAGACTGTTTGCTTTATTCAGGCCTTCATTTCCCTGGATGTAACTCACCCACATTAGGGAGTGTAATCTTCTATACTTAGCCAAAGGATTCAAATATCAATCTCCTTCAGAAACACACTCACAGAAACACCTAGAAAAATGTTTGACCAAATTTCTCTGCAAACACTGTCCCAGTAAAGTACACAACAAAACACTAAGTATCACATTTTCTTAACCCCACATCCTCCTTTCACTTTTTCCTATTTCATTTTACCCAATACAACCACATTCCTCAAAAGAGGTTATCTATGACTGTTTTCATTTTCACACCTCATATTCATTCCTTTTTCCATTAATATCTCCCTTCATTCCCAATATTCCATTTTGCTTTTTGGAACTTTATCTTATTCTCTATCAGACTCTCAAGTGTGTATTTCATCAAAATTCATTCTTGGCCTTTAATCTTAATAATCTCTTCCGAGGTAATCCTTGATTTCATTATATCACCTAAACAAAAATAAATGCCAACTTTATAACCATTTTTTTTTTCTCTTGGATTTTTCAAACTCATGATAAAATTAACATATCTAAAATTGAAACCAGGAACAATGTCTGCTTCCCTTCACCTGTTTGTTCAATTTTTGCTTCCCTGTCAACCTTTAACAACCATATCACCTTCCAGCATTCTCTATCACAGTGAATGATTCCATCATTGTTCCATCTTGCAAAAGCCACAAACCTTAAGGCTTTCTCAGATATCTCATTCTTCCTCAACCATGAATTCAGTAGTTCATTGAGTCATGTTTACTTGATCCTATATATTTCAGAACTTTGTCTTCTCTATTCCCATTACCATTCATTTAAATGAACATATTTTCTGCATTTGCTATTGAATCAGCCTCCTAGCATTTCACTGTGTATCCATTTTAAAATATTGTTCATGAGACATACAGATGGCCAGAAAGCACATAAAAAAGTGATCAACATAACTAATTATCAGAGAAGTACAGTCAAAATTGCAGTGGATGTGACAGACGATCAAGAAAGCTGAGCACCAAAGAATTGATGCTTTTGAATTGTCGTGCTGGAGAAGACTCTTGAGAGTCCCTTGGACTGCAAGGAGATCAAGCCAGTCAATCCTAAAGGAAACCGGTCCCAAATATTCTTTGGAAGGACTGATCCTGAAGCTGAAGTTCTAATGCTTTGGCCACCTGATGCAAATAACTGATTCATTGGAAAAGACCCTGATGCTAGGAAAGATTGAAGGCAAGAGAGGCAGGGGACAACAGAGGATAAGATGGTTGGATGGCTTTGCCAACTTGATGGACATAAGTTTGGGGAAGCCTGGTGTGCTGCAGTCCATGGGGTCATAAAGAGTTGGACATGACTGAGTGACTGAACTGAACTGAATCACCTCACATCAGTCAGAATGGCCATCATCAAAATGTTCACAAGCAGTAAACCCTCGTGCACCATTGGTAGGTATGTAAATTGGGATAACCACTATGGAGAACAGTATGGGGCTCTGTATAAAACTAAAATAGACTTACTGTATGATCCAGCAATCCCAGTTCTGGGCATATAACTAGAGAAAACAATAATCCTAAGAGATACATACACCTCAGTATTCACTACAGTACTATTTACAATAGCCAAGACACAGAAGCAACCCAAATGTCCATCTACAGAGGAATGGATAAAGAAGCTGTGGTGCATATATACAGTGGGATATTGCATATTCACCCATAAAAAAATGAAATAATGCCTTTGGGGGCTTCCCCGGTGGCTCAGCAGTAAAGAATCCACTTGCAATGCAAGCTACGCAGAAGACATAAGTTTGATCCGTGGGTCAGGATGATCCTCTGGAGAGGGGCGTGACAACCCACTCCAATATTCTTTCCTGGGGAATCCCATGGAGAGAGGATCCTGGTTGGCTACAGTTCATAGGGTCACAGAGAGTCAGACAAGACTGAAGTGAGTGAGTATACATATGCACAAATGGAACTATAAATTATCATAGTAAGTGAGGTAAGTTAGAGAGAGAAAGACAAATATCATATATCACTCATATGTGGAATCTAATTTAAAAAGTGAAACAAATTAATTTATTTTTAAAACAGAAATAGACCTACAGTTATCAAAAACAATGTTACGGTTAACAAAGGGGAAATGTGGGAGGAGGGATAAATCAGGAGCTTAGAATGAATATACACACACTACTATATACGTATCAATAACCAACATGGGCACACTGTATATCACAGAGAATTACTCAGCATTCTGTGATATCCTATATAAGAAAAGAATCTTAAAAAAGAATAAATATATGTGTATATTCTACTGATTCACTTTGTTGTACACCTGAAAGTAACAAAACATTGTAAAGCAACTATACTCCAACAAAATTTTTAAAAAACACAATGAAATATTCTTCATTCTGTAGCTAGAATGATGGTTAAACTGAAAATCAGATAAGTGGCTAGAATTTTTTTTTCCTTATTTATATGTTTTTGTAATCTATATGCATAAAATTTATTTCCTCTGTGTGTATATAATTTTCTTATTATGTTTTATTCCTTGTGTTAGTTACTGGAATTTCAAATGTGAACAAAATAAAGACCTGTACTTAAGTGGATCCAGTGAGACAGCAAGACTGGTGAACAGCCAGTTTCAGTCAGTGCTGTTTGATAAGTTCTGTAAAAAAGGTCAGCCTGGCACTTAAGAATCACAGGAAGTTGTCAGTCCATTGTTGAGCATTCAGGGAAGGCTTTCAGGAGGAGGTGACTTTCATGCTGAAGATGACAGTTGAACATGAATGGGTATATTTGTGGCTAGGAATATGAGTTGCATTATGTGGTTAGGGATCTTGTTTACTGCATTAAGTAACTTAGAATTGTTTCCCAGGTGGTTATGAGAATTAAAAAATAGTTTACTGAAAAACTACCGATGGCAATGCAATTTTGAATACCTACACACACATTAAGTATCACAAACACTTCTGATAATATGGGTCATTTAAGCCTCAACATGGTTTCACCAATGTCAAATCTGTTTCCCCACCCCACCCAGAGGCCCACAGCACACATAAATTTACAGAGTGAGTAAATGCCAGAATCCAGAAAATCACACATCAATCCATTTTTTTTTTTCTGTAAACAGGTTATAAAATTCTGGCATTACTAAACAGATTTCATTGATCTAACAGTGTAAAAACTGCCCAAATATTTAATTAAGGCCAATACGCTTATTTGTCTCTTCAAGGATATTCAAAACCTTAACTTTTAAGTGTTGGTTATATTGTAGTGAACCATTTAGGAAATATAGTCAATTTTTAATGATACCAGGTGGATCATTCTAATTTCAGATTAACTACATCCCACTGACATGATTTCTTCCCCACCCTGCTGCCACCTGTCTGATACCAAACTCACTCAGCTGTGGACACTGACAGCTGGTTCTTCAGAGGGGAGTGGGGCAAGCAGGCATCAGGTGAAAATGACTCATTAGCAATGAAATGGAAAAAATGTGCAGACTACCCCACAGACATTTTGGATGAAGCATAGGTTTTTTCCCAAGGCTTCTCTCTCTATTCTGTTTGAAAGCTAATTGCAAAATGATAATAATAACGTATTTAATTTTACAAAGGTTTTGAAGTTACTGTGATGCAATGCCTTCATATTTAATTTATTTATATTTCCTCAAAACCAGCTGAGGTTTCTATTTGGACATGAATCCTAAAGGCTGAAAGATAAATACCCTGATGTTTTGGCTCTCTGTACATGTCCAGGGTTACTGCATTAGAAAGAACCCTGAGACAGGGAGTTAGCACACTGAATTCTAGTCATTCATTAACTACACAAAACCACACAGTTCTCTTAACTCCCCTGGACATCAGATTGTATGTGAAGAAAAGAGAACTAAATGAGCACAGTGATTAAATTATGCTTAATTATAGATATTTATCTCTCCTGTTTCCTTGGAATTCTCTGGTGGCTCCAATGGTAAAGAGTCTGCCTGTAATGTAGGAGATCCAGGTTCAATCCCTGGGTTGGGGAGATCCCCTGGAGAAGGAAATGGCAACCCACTCCAGTATTCTGGCCTGGAGAATTCCATGGACAGAGGAGCCTGGTGGGCTACAGTCCATGGGTCGCAAACAGTCAGTCACAACTGAGTGACTAACACTTCACTTCCCTTTCCTGTTATTTACTTGAAGTTATTAATATATTACTTCTTCCTCTCAAATATCTATTATATTTGTGGATTTTATACTATTTAAAGATCTTTTCATTGGGTATATGAAATAGTAACAAAGACCAAGTTTTATGCCTGAATCTGTAAAATGGAGTTTTCAGAAAAATGCAAAGACAAGCTCAGTTTTCATGAAATTAAAAATACAGACATTATAAAAATGTCTCATATGCTACAAAGCATTAATGATTGAAACATTTATAGAAAATTTTTAGTGTGAGTTAATAGTTTTGCAATGTCTCCTAAAGGCACTTCAAATTGTGGAAAGTTAAAAATGTTTGGCTAAAAAATTTTTCCCATTTCTAAGACCAAAATGGTTGCAACACTAAAATGATAAGAAATAAGCTTAACACACAAAAAAAGAGTTCTCAGTGCACAGTGACTTTGTAATAGTAAATTGTAATATGTGCCTTTTAGGACCTTGGTTCTGAAGAATATGTCCAAATGTTATTGACACACTGATGTGCCAATATATATATATATATATATATATATATATATATATATGAAAGCAATAAGAGAGATTGGTAGAGCTTCAAAAATAAAACTTTTCTAAACCCATGTTCACCTTTCATCATCTGAATTCCTTTCTCACACATGCTCACACATGTTCAGACCTTCCTCATTTCCCGACAGCCTGAAGCTCGGGCATTAGCAGCAACCACTAGAATCCATACTCTTACATCTGTCACTATTAGTTAAGAATACCATCCAACTTCAAGAAAACTAGAATATTTCTCCTTTAGTCATTTTTGCTTCCTCAGTGAGGAGGTCAAAAAGGGTTGCCTACAGCAAGTAACTAAGCGCAGAATTGGTTGCTGAAATATTCTATTTCACAAAACCACGAAATCCCAGACTAGCCTTGTTACTGCTTTTTATCATACACTTGTGTCACCACACACGTCTTCTACCTTGAAAAACTTGTATCTCCCCTAAGTCCAATGTCATGGAACAGAACTGTTTTTCAGACTCTGCAGCAAATATCTTCACAAAGGAGACAGCAGACTGAAGTCAGTTTTTATGGACTTTATTCTCCTAGGGCGCTGAGAATCTGTGAGAGCAAGTAATGCTGAAAAAGGTCTTTCGTGCCTTTCTAACACTGGCGCTGCAGCTGTTAGCACTTCTGGTGTCAAGGTACAAATGTCATGAAGGTACTGTCAGTAAAGTAACACCCGTGAAAAACAGCCTGGCAGTCTGGCTGGCTGCCAGCACCCATAATCATCTTGTTATATGCTGCTCGGAGCCGGACTTCTGTTATCACCATTCCCTCCGATAGCTATTAATTGAAGCAAGGGATTTGCCTCACATCAATAGACTGAAAGGATATTTCTGAACTCTTTAAAAGTGTAATTTCAAAGCTGATAACTAACTGAGGTGCTTAAAATATTATGGTTCAGCTTTCTGTAATTCATAAACTGTGTGTCATGGGAGGAAATAGCTTGAATAAAAACGTGTTCCCCAATTCCCCAACTAGAGTCTTCTGTGAAGAGAGTACAATTGAAAACTTCTTCAAACGGATGAAAGATATACAATGCATGATGCTTATTTTGAAACTCTGTGAGTTCTAACTAGAGAAAAAAAAATCAATGAAGAGATTTCTTAGACTTAGATTCTCGAGTTTATTACAAAAATGTATAAAGAATCTTACCATATTGTGTCTTTCCTAAGACTCTTCTCACCTGATCTGGTACAAAGCCACAGTTGGAAGAGGAGCAGTGGATGAGGCCTCTATCCAGGGATAGGACTCCAGGGACTGGAATATCGACAAATTGCTCGACATCACAGGTTACTTGACGATTTGCAGTTATCATCAACTTTACTCTTGGATATGGTAATTTACTAAACTATTTGTCAGCAATTACAGAAGGATGCCCTTGGCCTCAGAGCTAAGCTTGTGGACACTTTTTCTGGAGACATCTGGCACCACAGCACATAATCAGAAAATAAGAGTAACCCCTCTAGAAAGAAATAGCTTATATTGCCTTTATCTTCCAATTAACAGGGCAAGTGTCACAGGCATTACTTTCCCAAGTCTATATCGCATATGTATAAACACACATATGTGCATTCCCATGAGGTGAAAATCTCTATCTTTTGTATCCTTCTATCAAAACTGTTTGGCTGACATTACAGTATTCATTCAATTAAAAAATAATTATGGAAAAATTCACTGGCTTGTGGTGTATTTTCAATTAATGCAGTCCTCTTCACTCTAATTATCAACATCAGTGTCCTATTTTTGTGATTTATCTTCCAAACTTCTAAGTATCTAATTGATATACCCATATGGACATCTTACAGATTCCTTCCAGGTGGTGCTAGTGATAAATAACTTGCCTGCTAATGCAGGAGACTTAGATACTCATGTTCAAACCCTGGGTTGGGTAGATCCCCTGGAAGAGGGCATGGCAACCCACTCCTGTATTCTAGCCTGGAGAATCCCATGGACAGAGGAGCCTGGCAGGCTATGGTCCACAGGGTCGCTAAGAGTCAAACACAACTGAAGCAACGTAGCACACAGCATGCAAACTTATTATTTTCTTATCACTCCATAACTTTTACTTTTCATTGCTACCCACTTTTCCTATGACTTTTCATATATGCAATTCCTTGGCAAAAAAACAAAATAAAATATAAAGCATCTTTTTTCCTTGACACATTTTATTTTTTTAACCCAACTAATAATTGACTATACTCTCCAGTTATAATAGGTGCCAAATCTGGACTCTTTTTTTTATCCTCAATACTAAAAATTCAGCCTGGAGGTTTTCTATCCTGGACAATAGCAGTAGCCTCTTGACAGTTTCTTCCCATCCCTTTTTCTCTTACTACCTCAATGCATCCCATCCTTTAAAACTTGTTTGTTTCCTTATGAACAAATCTACAGTACCACACTTACAAACAGAGGCATCTGTGAACTTCCCTTTGCCAAAAACTAATGTTCAAATCCTTAGCCTGTGGCTATTTACCATCTATATTTTCCAGCTTCATTATATGATAGTACCCCTATGCTCAAGGAACTACTCAGCAAACAAATGCTTTCATTTTTCCATGGTGTAAAATGGACTCTTCACTTTGCTTGAAATAGACATCATCTCCCCCCTGCCCCACCTTTAGTACCTCACTACTCAAAGTAAGTTCTGCAGAACAGCAACATCAGCATTGCCTGGGAGACTGTTAGAAATGCAGAATCTTAGGACAATGCCAGGGTACCGAATCAGAAACCTCCATTTCACAAAACTCCACTTTGTATTATACATTATAAACACTCTGTCTTCCATGAAGCCACTCTTTATCATTCCATTATATTCTTTTCACATCCTACCATGGTGAACATCCTAAAGCCTGCTGGATATTTTAATTACACTCAGACACTCCTTCCCCTCATCTTTTTCCTCCTTTCATTTTTCATTTCCTCCTCCTCTTTCCTCTTTTCTTCTTTTTCTACTCTCTTTCACTTCCTTTTGTTAATAGCAGCAACAGTAGTAGTTGTTGCATTAACATACACCTCTGGCTGAGGGTCAATTCATCTCTCAGAATTTTTTCTTCCATCCTGAATCTTCTTCCAATGTTGCTCCATTGAAAGTTGAGTTTTTCTTCTTCTTTTTTTTTGCCCAGAAATTAAATATTATTTTGCAGTTTGATGATAAAAGAAAAACTAGCCTTTACAAAGATTTCTACTGCTGAGCCAGTGAAAGTAGTTATATGGAATGAGATGCTATATTTCTAACTATACATGGTATGATATAGCCATATTCATATAACAAATGAAACAATTCAAAAATTTTCATGTGGTAGAATAAAAGTATATACCCTTTCTACCAAACTATATCTGTATAGTTGTATAAAGTCTGCACTTTTGGAAGAGCAATTGTAGATTGCTAAAATATTTTTACTTGCTTAAATATGCTATAAAACACAGTAAGAACCTGATAGTTCACTTGAAAGTGTTAGTCTCTTAGTTATAAGCAACTCTTTGTGAACTCATGGACTGCAATCCGCCAGTTGCTCTATCCACAGAATTCTCCAGGCACAAATATGGAGTGGGTAGCCATTCCATTATCCAGGGGATCTTCCTTATCCAGGGAATGAACCTGGATATCTTGCATTGCAAGCAGATTCTTTACTGTCTGAGTCATCAGGGAAGCACACCTGACATTATTCAATTTATAAGTGTTTTCTGACTACCTGAATCTTTACATTTGCTTATACACAGTCAAATGCCTTTCATATACCACCTAGCTCTGACCCCATTGCGGCTAATGTGGGTTCACATCTATTTTCTGGCTCATGTTCTCAGATACCTAAGAGCAAGACAGTCCTCATCATTCTTCCTTATTTTAAGCCAAACATATGCTCATTTTGGAATATCTTGTTATAGACAAATTCCTTACTGAGTGAACAAAATCTGACCTATGATTAGGGCTGAAGTGATATAAAATTATGTTACAATTTTGCAAACACAATATTTACTCCTGTTGATGAAAATTATTAGATCATATATTTGCTTTTCAGTTGTCTTGATTATTAGAGGCTCAATTTAAATGAGCTTTGGTAAAAGGCCTTTACAATCAAGCTATACAAAATTTATGAATTATATGTAAGTCAATCCTTTTTGATACAAACTTTCTTCTTTGAAGATGTACACATTAACTTGAAGCAAGATGCTTTATATCATATGCAGGGTCTGTTTTATGTGGTAAATTAAATTCACATAAGCAAGACGAATCCCCATAAAATACTCAATAAATCATGTTGTCCTCTCACTCAATAGGTGAGAATTTTCCTGTGGTTTCAGTGTTAACACCTTCGTAGCACATTTTCAGCTGTCTATAGAAATCTTCAGTGTAGAATAAATTAGTGGACGGATGTGTTGATATCAGAATTTAAAGATTCAAATAGAAAATGGATTGATAAGACTGCTTTTATACCCACAGAAATGAAGATCTGTGTCAAACTACAAATAATTCAAGCTAAAATGGGTCACAATGATTTACATATTTCAAGTTAATTTGCTTTTACTCCTAAAGCATGACCTACATTTATGAAATTATTTTCCTAGTGTGATCTAGATGCTAATTTTTAAACCTTATTTGGTTCACATTCAATGTCTATTCTTTGAGCTTAGTATCCCAGGAAAACAACAACAGCATGCTTGATCTTGGATAGCATGATGGTGTCTGAGAGAAAGTCTAACTGGGCTATGGAAAGTTAGGTGAAATATGATTCCAAATAGTTCTGGTGTCCCAGCTCTTTTATCTTTTCCTTCTGTCCTACTCTCTTTCTAATAAACCCAATCCCTTATATCCTGCCTATGTATAGAATGACTACAATCATTCAAATCTTATTTTCTTCTCTTCTTAATTGCAGATTTAAAAATCACATCTTCATTCTTCTGATTGCTTTTTGCCATTTAATTGTTTAAGGTCTTGGAACAAAACCTTAATTTCTCCAAATTCCTTTGGGTTTTTTTTTTTGCCATTTATCACACAAGATTTCTTTGAGAATAACAATAATTATTGAATCATTTCTAATTGCTGCAGAGTCTTCTCAGAAAGTTACTGATACCAGTTAAACGATCCTAAGTAGAAAGGCCAGATAATTTGTCAGTATCATAAAATTTCAAGATGGACAGACTAAGTAGAGCCCATTTCACCAACTTCCAGGATATTTCATATTTCCTTTTGCTGAATGAGAAGAAAGGATGTTATAATAGAAAATATTAAGCATCATGTGGAGGAAAAAAAAAAAAAATTCCCTGAAACTAATGCATACTATTTAACTTTCTATAGTTATCTGTATTGGATGTCCTACATCATCTTTATTTAATGTCCACAACAATAAATAAGTCATATATAAGTAATCATGCAGATCTTTACCATATAAAAAATCTAAGGCTTGTGGAGTGTTTTTAGATTACTTCAGGTCAAAGAGCAAGTATAGGGCAAGGTCATTTTTAAAAATAATATATGTTGCCTTTAATTCAGAGATGTCATAGTTGTTGTTTTTTTTTTCTCTCAAGCCTCATCATTCCATTGTAATTTTTGAGGAAGCAAATGATACATGTATTTGGTTTTGCTTTTGTCTATTTAGCTTATATAAAATGGTTACTCAAATCTTACTGGAACAAATTTTCTCTACTGTATTTTCTGATACTTTATTTCAGATGATGCAGATCTGATCATAGTCAAATAATGAGTTGATAGACTGTTGGAATTTCTCTCTTGACTGAAAGGCAGTGGGAGGCAACAAAACAGCCATCTGTTGCGATGTCTTCAGAAACAGTGGTTTAGGAGATAAAAAGTCTGAGAGAATTCTGCAACAAGTTATATCTCTAAAGAGTAAATAGGGTTAAAACAATGTTTCAGACAAAGATAAGAAGCTAAAAGAAAATTGTTCTTATTCATTTTTCAGGGTTTTGAGACTAGTTAGATAACTAAAGGTACTGGAATATTAAATGAACAACTAAGATTATGGTCAATTTCATAACAAAGTATCATGAAGAATAGAGTGTAACTGCCCTAAAATTTGGTAGTTCTTAGTGGTAAAGAACCCACCTGCCAATGAAGGAGATTTAAGAGATACAGTTAGATTTCTGTGCTGGGAAGATCGCCTGGAAGAGGGCATGGCAACCCACTGTAGTATTCTTATCTGGAGAATCACACAGACAGAGGAGCTGATAGGCTACAGTCCTTAGGGTCGGAAAGAGTTAGACATGACTGAAGCGACTTAGCATGCATGCATGCCCTAAATTACAAAGCTATTGATTTCAAGAGTTAGAGTTTTTAAAACAGCCTATATTTCAAGAACTACTAAAAATAAATTTAACTTTAGGTCATTTTTATACATTTGGAAAATATCAAAGTAAGAATATTTTGTTTTGAATAAAAAGAATAATAAAGGGACATATTTGAGAATGGTAGTGTGATGAGCTCTTTGAAGTCTCTCCCCAGTGAAACAGTGAAAACTAGTGAAAATAATTTTTAAAATTCTTTTTCAAGTCTCTGGAAACTGTCCTAAGGGTACACAGCAAATGAACACACAGATTTCCTTATTCAAGGAAATATACTATATCTATGTTACAGCTGCCAGAGTCCATGGTTCTAGAGCCATGCCTTACTCCTTCATTCAATGCCTCCTATTCACAACTACCCTCTCCACACACACGCCTGCTGTAATGTGATGAAGAGGGCCACTCTGATAATCGTGTCCAAGAGGATGGGGCTCCCTAATTGAAGGCTAAGTTATCTCCGTCCACAACTCCTTTTCTTTTCTCTCTCTCTCTCTCTCTCTCTCTCTCTCTCTTTTAATATAACTTTATTTCAGTTGGAGGCTACTTACTTTACAATATTGTATTGGTATTGCCATACATCACAACTTATTTTATAATGTCAACACAATGCTGAAATCAAGCTCTTAAACTGACACTATAATAAAGAGTGTGTGTGTGTGTGTGTAAATACATACATACACACATAAATATATGGATTTCCCTGGTGAATCAGAAACTAAAGAATTCGCCTGCAATGCAGAAGACCTGGGTTCAATCGCTGGGTTGGGAAGATCCCCTGGAGGAGGGCATGGCAACCCATTCCAGTATACTTCCTGGTGAATCCCCATGGACAAGGAAGCCTGGAAAGCTGTAGTCCATGGAGTTGCAAAAAGTCAGACACAACTGACTAAGTACATACACACTCATACACATATATAAATGTATATATATGAATATAAGTATATATATAGATACACACACACATATCCTTCCTAAAGACAGATACAAAGTTCTTTGAAAAAAAAAATGAACAAAATTAACAAAGCAAACCTGGCAATATATTAAAAAAAATATAATATATTATGACACAGCAGGACATATAAAACTCTAGTGTATTGTGGCATAATAAAAATGAAAGTTAGATGAATTTCCTACTTAAAACCAATCAAACAAATAAAGCATATTAGAATAAAATAGGTGGTGAATATAAGTGCACAAAACAATTACTACATCTTGAGATATTTCTGGGCTTTAGTGTGTAGCGAAGTAGAGGCCAAACAAGAAACAACAATCTTGATAAACAGAGATGTTACACCTTATAGGTTAGGGCTGCCATACCAATAATATAATGACTGGTGGAGCAGTCGTGAATCAAGGGAAGTTGTGTATAGAGTACTTTATATATTTGTATGGAAATACTTCTCCTATCCTTGATCAGATTTTAGACTACAAAAGGAACAGAGCAAAAAATATGGAAATTCTCAAAGGCATCAGCTTCTGAAGAATGAAGAATGGGATCTCTCAACAAATAGAAGACACTAGTCTTCTGGCTAAGACAGGATTGTAGTGGACATCCCATTCTGTCCATCAGAACCCCACAAGGCCATGCACCTGGAGTAAGAACCATGACACAAGAATAAGAACTATGCAATCAGACTAAGGAAAAAGCACGAATACAGACCCTTTTATCAAAGCAATATCTAGGGCTTTTCAGAGTAAAGGTGCCTATCGGGATCTCAATGTATCAAAATATCCATCATAGAAAACACAATCAAACAGTGAAAGTGTGCCCCCCACACACTGGGTAAATGACTAAATAAAACAAATTTAACATATAGAACAGAACCACCATAGATGTGGAAGAAACCTGCCAAAACTTTCTCTAAGCCAATGCAGTGAAGGCAACAAAGGACTAGAATGACCCATCAGTGAACTCTGGACGTCATAGGCCAAAAATCCACCATATGTCACACATGGAAACTCCCCTGTCCCAAATTTCATGCTATCCATGAAAACACCAGATAGACAGTTATGCCTGCACAGACTCTTGAATCATTCCTTTACCATTTCACCAGTCATTCCTCAGCCCTGACCCCATCTGACTCCCACAATAAATATCCTGCTCAAAAGCCAATGAAGAAACAGATCTGAGCTTTGCCTTCTGTTTCCATGCTTGACTGCCTTGCAGTAAATCCTTTTCTCTCTGCATAAGACCATTGCCTCGATATTTGGTCTCTCCACTGCCCAGTGGAGAATGAGCTGACTTGCTGGGTTACAAAAGCAACAACAAAGAGAGAAAAAAAAAATGATGCATAAAATAAAATAGATGATATACATAGACCCACAAATAATCCATATATTAGAGTTAGCAAAAATAATTTCAAAAAACCATGATTTATATTAAATAAAAAGAAAATATGAAGAACAGATGAAAAGATGAAGTACTTAACAGATAATTATACTATATAAAATTTAAGTTTATATTTTAGAGTGGTAACATGCAATATCAAGAATTACTAACACATTCACTGGACTTAATAGCAGATGCAGCAAAGCAAAAAATAATATTAATAAACTTGAAGACCAGCCAACATAAAATATGCATACTTAATCTGGGAAAGATTGGCATCTGGTCCCATAACTTCATGGCAAATAGATGGGGAAACAATGGAAACAGTGACAAACTTTATTTTGGGGGGCTCCAAAATCACTGTAGATGGTGACTGCAGCCATGAAATTAAAAGACACTTACTCCTTGGAAGAAAAGCTATGACCAAACTAGACAGAATATTAAAAAGCAGAGACATTACTTTGTCAACAAAGATCCATCTAGTCGAAGCTACAGTTTTTCAGGTAGTCATGTATGGATATGAGAGTTGGACTATAAAGAAAGCTGAATGCTGAAGAATTGAGGCTTTTGAACTCTGGTATTGGAGAAGACTCTTGAGAGTCCCTTGGACTGCAAGGAGATCCAACCAGTCCATCCTGAAGGAGATCAGTCCTGAATATTCATTAGAAGGACTGATACTGAAGTGCAAGCTCCAATACTTTGGCCACCTGATGTGAAGAACTGATTCATTTGAAAATACCCTGATGCTGGGAAAGATTGAAGGCTGGAGGGGACCACAGAGGATGGTTGGATGGCATCACTGACTCAACAGATATGAGTTTGAGCAAACTCCAGGAGTTAGTGATGGACACGGAGGCCTGGCGTGCTATAGTCTGTGGGGTCACAGAGTCTGATGCGACTGAGCGACTGAAGTGAACTGAATCTGAGAAAGAATAATAAGAATGAGAGAAATAGAGAATGAATGATACCATGTAATCACATGGGCAAAAGTCTTAACATAAACGTAATTAGAATTCCAGAAAGAGAGCAGAGTGATTGGCACAAAAGCAAAATTTGAGGAAACAATAAACAAACATTTTTTTAAGGCTTGTACACATATTTATTTTCTCCTTGGACACCTGTACATTTGTGTTATTGTTTCACTTCCTTCTCAGTTTTTTAATATTTTCTTTTCATTTGTAAAAGCTCTATATTTTATTATTATCAATTTCAGAATATCTTCAGAAGTCAACTCTAAAACATTAATAAGCCTGTATATTTTCTTATAAAAGTATAAAGATTCTCAATTTTCATACAGTAAACCCAAACTCAATATGGTTTGTGAATACTTCCATTAATATCCCTAAATAAGTCACTCACGTCTTATCTTTTAAAAGCAAAGTACTATCTTGTCAACAACGCACATTATTTCAAGGCAAATAGATGAGAAAAAAATGGAAACTGTGAAAAGTTTATTGTCTTGGCTCCAAAATCACTGAGGATGGTGACTGCAGCCATGAGATTAAAAGATGCTTGCTCCTTGGATAAGGAGCTATGACAAACCTTGACAGCATATTAAAAAGCAGAGACATCACTTAGCCAACAAAGGTCTACACAGTCAAAGCTATGGTTTTCCAAAAGTCATGTATGTATGAGAGAATTAAACCACAAAGAAGGCTTGGAACCAAAGAACTGATACTTTCAAACTGGTTCTGGGGAAGAATTTGAGAGACCTTTACCCAGCAAGGTGATCAAATCAATCAATCCTAAAGGAGATAAGTCCAGAATATAATAAATGATGCTGACGCTGAAGCTCCAATACTTTGGCCACCTGATGGGAAGAGCTGACTCATTGGAAAATACCCTGATGATGTGAAAGACTGAGGACAACACAAGAGAAGACTCTACACATGGACATCACCAGATGGTCAATACTGAAATCAGATTGATGATATTCTTTGCAGCTAAAAATAGGGAAGCTCTATACAATCAGCAAAAGCAAGACCGGAAGCTGACTGTGGCTCAGATTTTGAACTGCTTATTGCACAATTCAGACTCAAATTAAAGAAAGTAGGCCAGAAAGAAAAACACCAATACAGTATACTAACGCATATATATGGAATTTAGCAAGATAGTAATGATAACCCTATACGCGAGACAGCAAAAGAGACACAGATGCATCGAACAGTCTTTTGGACTCTGTGGGAGAGGGAGAGGGTGGGATGATTTGGGAGAATGGCATTGAAAAATGTATAATATCATATAAGAAATGAATCGCCAGTCTAGGTTCGATGCAGGACACAGGATGCTTGGGGCTGGTGCACTGGGATGACCCAGAGGGATGGTATGGGGAGGGAGGTGGGAGAGGGGTTCAGGATTGGGAACACGTGTACACTCATGGCATATTCATGTTGACATATGGCAAAACCAATACAATATTGTAAAGTAAAAATATAATAATAATAATAAAATAAAGTAGGGAAAACCACTAGACCATTCAGTTATGACCTAAATCAACTCCTTAATGATTATAAAGTGGAAGTGACAAATAGATTAAAGGGATTAGATCTTATAGATAGAGTGCCTGAAGAACTATGGATGGAGGTTGGTGGCACTGTACAAGAGGCAGTGATCACTGAACATCCCCAAGAAAAAGAAATGCGAAAAGGCAAAATGGTTGTCTGAGGAGGTCTTACAAATAGCTGAGAAAAGAAGACAAGGTAAAGGCAAAGGAGAAAAGGAAAGATATACCCATCTGAATGCAGAGTTCCAAAGAATAGCACGGAGAAATAAAAAAGCCTTTCTCAGAGATCAATGCAAGAAATACAGGAAAATCATAGTCTGGGAAAGATGAGAGATCTCTTCAGGAAAATTAGAGATACCAAGGGAACATTTCATGAAAATGTGGGCACAATAAAGGACAGAAATGGTATGGACATAACAGAAGATATTAAGGAGAGGTGGCAAGAATACACAGAAGAATTATACAAAAAAAAAAAAAAAAAATCTTTATGACCCAGATAGTCATGATGGTGTTATCACTCACCTAGAGCCAAACATCCTGGAATGCAAAGTCAAGTGGGCCTTAGGAAGCGTCAGTATCAACAAAGTCAGTGGAGGCAACGAAATTCCAGTTGAACTATTTAAAATGCTAAAAGATGATGCTGTTAAAGTGCTACATGCAAAATGCCACACCTGGGAAACAGCAGTGGCCACAGGACTGGAAAAGGTCAGTTTTCATTCCAATCCCAAAGAAGGGCAATGCCCAAGAATGTTCAAACTACCACACAATTGCACTCCTCTCAAACGCCAGCGAAGTATGCTCAAAATTCTCTAAGCCAGGCTTCAACAATACGTGAACCATGAACTTCCAGATATTTAAGCTGGATTTAGAAAAGGCAGAGGAACCAGAGATCATATTGCCAACATCCACTGGATCATCAAAAAGCAAGAAAGTTCCAGAAAAACATTGACTTCTGCTTTATTCACTACCCCAAAGCCTTTGACTGTGTGGATAACAGCAAATTGGAAAATTCTTAAAGAGATGGGACTACCAAACCACCTTACCTATCTCCTGAGAAATCTATATGCAGGATAAGAAGCAACGGTTAGAACCAAGTATGGAACAACAGACTGTTTCCTAATAAGGAAAGGAGTACGTCAACACTGCATATTGTCACCCTGCTTATTTAACTCATATGCAGAATATATCATGTGAAATGCCAGGCTAAATGAAGCACAAGCTGGAATCAAGATTGTCAGGAGAAATATCAATAATCTCAGATATGCAGATGACACCACCCTCATGGCATAAAGTGAAGAAGAACTAAAGAGTCCCTTGATGGAAGTGGAAGAGCAGAGTGAAAAAGTTAGCTTAAATCTCAACATTCAGAAAATGAAGATCATGGTATCCAGTCCCATCACTGCACGGCAAATAAATGGGGAAATAATGGAAACAGTGACAGACTTTTTTTTTTTTTTTTCCTTTTGGTCTACAGAATCACTGCAGATGGTGACTGCAGCCATGAAATTAAAAGACACTTGCTCCTTGGAAGAAAAGCTATGACCAACGTAGACAGCATATAGAAAAGCTGAGACATTACTTTGCCACCAAACATCCATCCAGTCAAAGCTATGGTTTACCAGTAGTCATGTATGGATGTGAAAGTTGGACTATAAAGAAAGCTGAGCAACAAGAATTGATACTTCTGAACTGTGGTGTTGGAAAAGACCCTTGAGAGTCCTTTGGACTGCAAGGATATCCAACCAGTCAATCCTACAGGAAATCAGTCCGAATATTCAGTGGAAAGACTGATGCCAAAGCTGCAATTCTAAACTTTGCCCACCTCATACAAAAAACTGACTCATCAGAAAAGACCCTGATGCTGGAAGATTGAAGTCAGGAGGATAAGGAGATAACAGAGGATGAAATGGTTGGATGGCATCACTGACTCAATGGGCATGAGTTTGAGCAAGCTTTGGGAGTTGGTGATGGAGAGGGAAGCCTGGCATGCTGCAGTACATGGGTGTGCAAAAAATTGGACATGACTGAGTTACTGAACTGAGGAGGAGAAGGATGCAACAGAGGATTAAATATTTGGATGGCATCATTGAGTCAGTGGACATGAGTTGAGCAAATTCTTGGTGATAGTGAAGGACATGAAAGCCTGGCCTGCCAATGCAGGAGACGTGGTTTAAATCCCTGGGTCTGGAAGATGCCCTGGTGGAGGAAATGGAAACCCATCCCAGTATTCATGCCTTGAGAATTCCATGGACGGAGGATCCTGGTGGGCTACAGTCCATTGTGTCACAAAGAGTAGGACACATCTGAGTGACAGAACAATAACAACAACTATACATATAACAAATGTGACATAAATTTTGTTCATTAGATTATTTTTTCTACTCTGAGTTCTTCAGCAACTATTTGTAGTTTTTCTGTAATATTTCTTGGATGAACAGAAGAATAAAGGAAATATATAATAAAATAGAGTAAGAAGTTATGTTTTACAGTTGGTACTAAGAGGAAACAGAAGCAAAGGGTACAGATTATAGCTTGGATATTCTCCATTATCCTGACAGTAAATTAGCTTTTCATTTGGATGTTCCTTTCTTTCAGAAGAGTTTGATGCATTTTAAGTTGATGCAGTAGTGCATGTTATTAAACCCAGGAATCATAAATTATTCCTTAAATCATTGAGTCTTGGGAAAATAGAAATTCAATGAATCACATACCATTTGAACACTGATTTAGCTTCTGCACAACCTTATGCTGGGTTGGCTACACAACCTTTTGGCTCCAGCAGGTCTGCATACTTTCTAATTTGCTTGAAAACTGCGTGGAAATATTCCCATGGCCCTCTTGTAAAATATGACAGCCTGACATTTCCTTTAATTACAAGACCTGATCTGTTTAATAGCACAAAATTGGCCTCCAACTTGACAGGCCTCCCTTCAAAAATCGATGGTTAGACTCTAGGGCACCAGCTTGGTCATCAAGATCAATATCAGAAAAAAATATAGCTTGTCAGGACCTCTCAGCCTTTCATTGATTCAGATGGACAGCAGCTCACAGATTGAATAATAATATTAGAGCTCTGATCCAACAAACAGAAGCCTCTTACACTAATTTCAGTATAGGCAGATGAATCTGTGATAAATGATAGAAGCATAATATAATTATCCAGTACTATAGCTAGATAAAGCTGAATATTTTCAGAGAAAAAACATATATATACACATACATACATATATATATATATATATATATAGAGAGAGAGAGAGAGAGAGAGAGAGAGAGAGAAAGAGAGAGAATACATTTCTTTAGATTTTTTCATTAAGTGAACAAAATAACAAAAGTCTCATTAGAAATAAAACAAAATTAAAAAAAAAAAAAACACTAAAGAGTCATCTTGGAATTTCCAAGCAGTCAAAGGGAAATTAACATGTAAACAAAAGAAAAAAATTTAAAAAAATTTGTTATTTTCACTTCAACAACTTTTATTTAAATGAAAATGTGCTAAAGTTTTAGAAAGGATATTTAACTAGAAGTCAGTTTTTTTTTAGTTCTAGTGCTGGATAATTATATTGTTACATAAGTCATTTAAATTATATAGACTTTGATCTCCTACTCTATCACAGGAAGGACTAGGAAGATATTATGTAAGTACTATTTTAAAACTCAGGGACCAGAAAAAAAATATATAATAGCCTAAGTTATCTTTATATTTCACTAGTAATTGAAATAAGTCTGTATAGTTGTTTTATTTTCATTTCTAATTTGAGTGCTAATAGAAAGTTTGAATGCAGGTCACAGCAATGGGGAAGGAGTAATTAAAATCATACTCATAAGGATATTACATTTTACTACAAGGAAGTACAAAAAATTGAGAAACAAATGTTTGTGATTTGTAATACTTTCAAATTTTAAGGACTTTGTACTAAACATTACACTTATAAATATTTAAGTTTGTAAGTTCTATGTTATGTGTATTTTACCACAATTAAAACTTTTTTAATATGCAAAAGTTTTTTTTTAAGGTTTTTGTTTATTTTATACTAAAGGATAGAGGAGTGCATATAAACTATTCATAGTGTAGAAGAATAATGAAACCCAGCAGGGCCCTTTAGTGCCCTCTCAGGCATAAAAACCTTTCTATGTCCCCTTTTCTTGTTTATAGTAGGAAAAAACTCAGCTTTCTAGACCTAATCTGAGTTCCAAAGGTCAGATTCAAACAGTTACTATTCAGGAGAGTGAGGGAATGCAGAAAGAAACAATAGTGCACCCATGGGGCCTGGTCTTGTTCCTTCTGCGGTCAGGAGAGAAGGGGAGCACAGCTTGATGTGAATCTCTGAGTTATACCAGAACCAAGGCTCCCATCCAGGTGGAGGATGGTAACTTCTAGCTGAGCACAAGCAGTGAACCCTATGCTGGTTGAAAGCAGAAGGGTGGTAACTGAGACTCTACTAACAATGCTGTTAGCTCACAACCAACCAATCAAAGGAGGTATACCCACCCTACAACCCTCCCCACAAATTTTGCCTATAAAAATTTCTTCCTGAAACCCATCAGAGAGTTCGGGCTTTTGAAGCATGAACTATCCGTTCTCTTTGCTTGGCCCTGCAATAAATAAACCTTTCTCTGTCTAAACTCTGACATTTGAGATTACTTGAACTCAGGACGAGTTGGGCACAGGAACTTGGGTTCAACAACAATAACATGGAAACATTTTTATATTTCTAATTACTACACTAACAATGATATTTATGGTAGTTACTTCATTTTCTTTACTTCATTTAAATATCTCATATATACAGGTTTATCTTATATTCACAAACTTCCTATATTTACCTGCTTTTTATATTCACTACCTCACTTTTATGGATGCACAACAACTATAAAAGCTATTACTTTATATATAAGAAAACTGAAACTATTATTTAATGAGTAAATCACTCAGTGTCCAGAGGTAACAATCACCATAGCTTGGATTTAAAATCATTTATCAGATAGTTAAATTCAACTTTTCTACTGTGATCCAAAGCTCAAAATCATGCTGTTTATTTTTAAAACTTAAGGTATAGTTTTTCCCTATAACTTAACTTACATAGTTTCCTAGAAAAAATGCGGTTGCTTTGGATAAAATTTCAACATTTAAAAATGGTATGAACTTTCAGGTATTTTAAAACAACTCTTCTATCAAAGATAAAACCATTTCAAGCAAACAACAATCATTTTCTATTTAGAAACCTAAAATGGTAATGCTGACTACTACAAACATTGCTATGAATTTTATATTTACCACTTCATTTTACAGAAAGGAAAATGCTTTTCTCAGTTGTTTGGAAGGCTATATATGTAGAAATAAACGTAGCTCATTTTTATTAAATCACCAATGAAAACTTGGCCTAGAATTATTTCCCTGTTTACATAAATTTTAGGCATCCAAAACCAAGAAAAGTTCAGTTCAGTTCAGTTCAGTCGCTCAGTCGTGTCCGACTCTGTGATCCCATGAATCTCAGCATGCCAGGCCTCCCTGTCCATCACCAATACCTGGAGTTCACTCAGACTCGCGTCTATTGAGTCAGTGATGACATCCAGCAATCTCATCCTCTGTTGTCCCCTTCTCCTCCTGCCCCCAATCCGTCCCAGCATCAGAGTATTTTCCAATGAGTCAACTCTTCGCATGAGGTGGCCAAAGGACTGGAGTTTCAGCTTCAGCATCATTCCTTCCAAAGAAATCCCAGGGTTGATATCCTTCAGAATGGATTGGTTGGATCTCCTTGCAGTCCAAGGGACTCTCAAGAGTCTTCTCCAACACCACAATTCAAAAGCATCAATTCTTCTGCGCTCAGAGAGATGGGAATACCAGACCACCTGACATGCCTCTTGAGAAATCTGTATGCAGGTCAGGAAGCAACACTTAGAACTGGACATGGAACAACAGACTGGTTCCAAATAGGAAAAGGAGTACATCAAGGCTGTATATTGTCACCCTGCTTATTTAACTTATATGCAGAGTACATCATGAGAAATGCTGGGCTGGAAGAAGCACAAGCTGGAATCAAGATTGCAGGGAGAAATATCAATAACCTCAGATATGCAGATGACATCACCTTTATGGCAGAAAGTGAAGAGGAGCTAAAAAGCCTCTTGATGAAAGTGAAAGAGGAGAGTGAAAAAGTTGGCTTAAAGCTCAACATTCAAAAGATGAAGATCTTGGCATCTGGTCCTATCACTTCATGGCAAATAGATGGGGAAACAGTGGAAACAGTGTCAGACTTTATTTTGGGGGGCTCCAAAATCACTGCAGATGGTGACTGCAGCCATGAAGTTAAAAAATGCTTACTCCTTGGAAGAAAAGTTATGACCAACCTAGATAGCATATTCAAAAGCAGAGACATTACTTTGCCAACTAAGTTACGAAGTCACAAATTATTTTTGTTTCATTTAATTAGAACTTCAGTCCAGTTCAGTTCAGTCACTCAGTTGTGTCCGACTCTTTGTGACCCCGTGAATTGCAGCATGCCAGGCCTCCTTGTCCATCACCAACTCCCGGAGTTCACTCAGACTCACGTCCATCGAGTCAGTGATGCCATCCAGCCATCTCATCCTCTGTCATCCCCTTCTCCTCCTGCCCCCAATCCCTCCATACTGCCAATTTTTGCTGTGTGTGAAAGTCTACCCAATGTTATTGAGTGTCTCCTATGTTAGGAAATCACATGAGAAATAGAGACTACCTGCTTTCTTAGAATACTTTAAACTGTGCTGAGAAATATATTTACATATTCATCTATTTTTATTTCATAATTCATTCCGAGAGACAAAGCCTTGTTAAGGCAGTGTTCTGGTCCCATGTTTCATTTTGTTTTTGTCTGAAGGTAACAGTTTCATTTCTACTAGAGTCAAGTACTTCTTTCATTCTGAAATGGTTATGGCTGAAATCATCTCTTGAAGCAAACCCCAGAACTATTTTTAAAACTGACTTTACTTTAGGGTTATTGGCTAGACATGAGAAAATAAAATAATATCTAAAACATTATTAATGTATCAGTGGGCTAATGGATAAATCAATTAGCAATCATTTGTGAGCATAACATTTTCTTTCTTTTCCTTACCAAGACCACAGAGTAGTATTTAAATTATTTTCAGAATAGAGGATTTTTTTTTTGTGTGTGTGGGGGGGGAGTTTGAAATTTGTTCTAAACTGTTTATTTAAAGATATGTGAACCTCTTTGTACTCTCAACTGGTAAAGTAGGCAAACTGAGTTATACAGAAATCATTTTAATCAGAGTCCTTTCCTTGTACAAAATGTACTTTGCAAATAAGGCTTTTTGATGGAAGAGCTGGAGGTAACAAGAGGTAACTGTAATACTGAACTCTTCAAGGTAGACTTCATCTGGGAAGATCAATTCATACAACTCTTGATAAAATCATTAGATTATTGGGGGTAGGGCAAACAGTGAGAGAGGTCCTGGGTGAAGAAAATTCAGGGAATTCAAACTTAATTTCTATCACAAACTTCTTAGGCTCAGTTTTGCTCTCTTTATGCCTTATCTCAGATCAAGACACTTGATTTAGCTCTAAATCATTTTAGATGTTGTGATTTTCAAAGTATAAGTTACTTGGAGAAAGGAGACTTTATCTCTGTTGATATAGGCATTAAACTGAAAGAAGCATCTGGGCAAATAAGCTCTGAAGGTTGTGTTTAGAAGGACGGTTCTCTGTATTAAGCCACTTAAAGGTATGTGCAAATATGCTGCTCATTAGTATGGTGTTATGAAAGAGCAAAGTTAGCTTTCAAAAAGGAAAATAATCAGATGGAGATGAGTTGATGTCCTAATCCTAGATATAGTCACCTTGTTATCTTTTTCAAAGATAACCAGTAGAAATTCTGATTCAGTCATTTTGGAGATGCTTTCCATTCCCAGAATGTTAACACTAGTACTGATGAGTACTTGCTCAAGCACTTTGAACACAGATTACTAGAAGGATGATAGCCCTGAAGTTTTCCAGTTAAAGAAAGTGGAGGGGACAGTTGGCATTTAGTACCATGCAACTGAACTAAAGAGATGGCACTTTGGGCCAGCATTTTCTATTCTTTCCCCCAGTTTTAACCTCAAGTATGATTTCCAGTCTTTTGTAGGTCACAGTTCAGTTCAGTTCAGTTCAGTTGCTCAGTCGTGTCCGACTCTGCAACCCCATGAATCGCAGCACGCCAGGCCTCCCTGTCCATCACCAACTCCCGGAGTTCACTCAGACTCACGTCCATCAAGTCAGTGATGCCATCCAGCCATCTCATCCTCGGTCGTCCCCTTCTTCTCCTGCCCCCAATTTCTCCCAGCATCAGAGTCTTTTCCAATGAGTCAACTCTTCTCATGGGGTGGCCAAAGTAAGGGAGTTTCAGCTTTAGCATCATTCCTTCCAAAGAAATCCTAGAGCTGATTCCTCCAGAATGGATTGGTTGGATCTCCTTGCAGTCCAAGGGACTCTCAAGAGTCTTCTCCAACACCACAGTCCAAAAGCATCAATTCTTCGGCACTCAGCCTTCTTCACACTCCAACTCTCACATCCATACATGACCACAGGAAAAACCATAGCCTTGACTAGACGGACCTTAGTCGGCAAAGTAATGTCTCTGCTTTTCAATATGCTATCTAGGTTGGTCATAACTTTTCTTCCAAGGAGTAAGCATCTTGAATTTCATGGAGGTAGATACAATTATGCTGCTACACAATCATTTGTTCCAATTTGTATTAAAATGCTTTGAAGATAAATGTGTTTCAAATTTGTAATACTAATTGATATTTGTACAGTTGCCCACTCTTTAAAGTCATGTGTTCTAATTCTTAGTTTAGCATTTTATAACACTGTCTACTCAGGACATTTTATACATGTGTATAAATGAGTCTAGCACTTATAAAACTTATGAACATACCAGTTTATTTGAACATGCATATAAAGTATAACACTTAAAAATTTTATGATTAATTCTCTTCTAAAATCTTTCAGCATGAAAGAGCATACAGACAGTAATATAAGGTCAATATGGTGCTGGTGAATAAGTAAATAATGCATAAAGTATATGGTTCTTGTTCCTGCAAAAATTAGAATAATGAATAAATATTAAAATATTGTTTATGTAAATATTGTGTTTTATTGCTTAAGAGCTATGAAACACCTTAACAACTGTTATTTATGTAATTTAATACACATACACACATATAGTTATATTCAGTATATTGTATGTGTCTTTATTTTACATCTATGTATATGTGCATATAGGAATCTATAGGTTTCTGTCACCTGAAAGCATTCCTATGAAGTCTTTATAAGCCAAAAAATGGCATACAGCAAGGATGAAATTATCTAAAGAAACATATTCCTAAGGGATGCATAAAATAAATGGAGATAAAGTAAAGATGCTTATAAACACACTTCTGAGATGCTAAGTGTGGATCCTGGGGAAGAATCTTGATACTGATACTCTTGCTTCTTGAAGTGGATTCTCCTCTATAATGAATGAACACTATTTTTATTTTTTGTCCTTTTTTGTAAAAGCTAAAATTCTCTTGGCACTTGTCTCAGTTAGGTAAAACAATTACTAATGTAGAGACTTTGTAAAAGCCAAGTGATGTAAAGTGTACCTTCGAGAATCAGGGAATACTAGTATACAGTGTTACATACATATTTCAACAATTATAAATCAAATATAACTATATTATAAAAATATTAAACAAGATATTTGCATTTATTTGAATTATAATGGCATTCACAGGGAAATTCATTCTCAGCTTCACAGCTATGAATATACCTATTTGAAAATCACAATGCACTCCAGGGTATCATTTCATATTGAGAACTTTCTAAAAACCAAAGAGAGTTTTCTTAACATTTTTGGTATATTTCTCAAACATAGGATTATTAAAGTTTTAAAAAAATTATTATTGAAATATATTTCACATAATATAATACCTATCAATTTTGGGGGGCTTCCCTGGTGGCTCAGATGTTAAAGCGTTTGCCTGCAAGGTGGGAGACCTGGATTCAATCCCTGGGTCGGGAAGATCCCCTGGAGAAGGAAATGGCAACCCACTCCAGTATTCTTGCCTGGAGAATCCCATGAACAGAGGGTCCTTGTAGGTTACAGTCCACGGGGTTGCAAAGAGTTGGACATGACTGAGCGACTTCACTTTAAAACGTACAGCAAGCCTCCTACATATGAACAAGTTCTATTCTGAAAGCACATTTGTAAGTCCAATTTTTTTCACCTAGGAACCAAATTAACATAATTGGCTATATACTACTATACTGTAATAGGTTTATTATATTTTTTCACACAAATTGTACATAGAAAACAAACAAAAAATGAAGAAAACATTTTCATTCTTACAATACAGGACCTTGAAAAGTACAATAGTACAGTACAACAGCTGGCACTTCTTAGTAGTATCAGCTACAACACCTCTGCTTTTATGATTCCTTCCAGACATTCCATGCTTTATATAAAGATACTATACTACTGTACACTACACAGTACTATACAGGAAAGTACACAAAAGTAAAACCACTTATAGGGGACGCCTGCATATGACAATGTGTGCTGGTCATGTAAATTAATTTATGTGATTGGACTTGTGAACACATGTTCACATCTTTGGAAGTTTGCAACTTGAAGGTTCATATGTAGGGGGTTTACTGTATAGTTCAGCCATTTGTAGTATATTCACTGAACTGTGCAACAGAAACTAATTTAAGAGACTCCACTGCTTCAGAAAGAAATACTACATCATTTAGCATTCACTTCCCATTCCCTTCTGTATTTTATTATATTTTTATTTCTATAAGATCAGAAATGCTTTGTCTCCTTTCATTCATTATTTCATTAAACTGAGCCCTATACTTTTGTCTTGGCTCTAGGTAACTTTGGTTATTTTGATGACCTTTTCCAAGATCTAACTTTTGGTGTCATTGACTTTATTATTTTTATATTCCCCATTTGATTTTTAATCTCTAATATTTATCATTTATTTCCTACTGCTTACTTTGAATTTATATTGTCTTCTTTTTCTAGTCTCTTAAGGAAGAAAGATGAATTAGTAATTCAAGATGTTGCATTTTTTAAATATAGGTATGTATAGTTATAAATTTCCCACTGATGACTGCTATGATTGTATCTTATAAGTTTGATGTGTTATGTTTTTCTTTTAATTCATTTCAAAGTATTTTTTAAATACTATTCTCTTTCCCCCAATTTTGGCCCAAAGGTTTTTTTAGGAATGTGTTGATTATTTCAATGTATTTGTGAATTCTTTAAATTTTTCTTTTCCTATTGATCCTAACCTAATTACACTGTATTTGAAATCATACTTTGCATGCTTCCAATCTTTTTAAATTTATTGAGAATTATTTTGTGGCTTGGTTTATGGTTCATTCATAAGAGTGTTCCATGGCCATTGAGGAAAAAAAAAATATATATATATATATATATATATATATATATATATATATAATTTTTTTTCCCTGTCATTGGATAGAGTATTAGGTAGATATTTGTCTAGTCTAGTTAGTTATAGTAATGACCAAGTTTTCAACTTTTTGTTTTATTTTGCATAAATCTATCTATTATTGAAAGTAGGGTTTAAAGTCTCTAACTATTACTGTTAAATTGTTTCTTTCTCCCTTTGGTTCTTCAGTGCTCAATATAGAGCCTTGATGTACTCCTTTCCCAGTCTGGAACCAGTCTGTTGTTCTATATTCACTTTTAACTGTTGCTTCTTGATCTGCACAAGGATTTCCAGGAGGCAGGTCAGATGGTCTGGTATTCCCATCTCTTGAAGAATTTTCCACAGTTTTTTGTGATCTACACAGTCAAAGACTTTGGCATAGTCAATAAAGCAGAAGTAAATGTTTTTCAGGAATTGAATTTTCTATGATCCAATGGATGTTGGCAATTTGATCTCTGGTTCCTCTGGCTTTTCTAAATCCAGCTTGAACATCTCGAAGCTCACATACTGTTGAGTGACGAAGAATTGATGTTTCTGAACTGTGGTGTTGGAGAAGACTCTTGTAAGTCCCTTGGACTGCAAGGAGATCAAACCAGTCTGTCCTAAAGGAAGTCAGTCCTGAATATTCATTGGAAAGACTGATGCTGAGGCTGAAATTCCAATACTCTGGCCACCTGATATGAAGAACTGACTCATTGGAAAAGACCCTGAAGCTTGGAAAGACTGAAGAGAGGAGGAGAAAGGGACAACAGAGGATGAGATGGCTGGATGATATCACCTACTTGATGGACATGAGTTTGAGCAAGCTCCGGGAGTTGGCAATGGACAAGGAAGACTGACATACTGTAGTCTGTGCAGTCCCAAAGAGTCGGACGTGACAGAGTGACTGAACTGACCTTTTGGTTATAGTTTTTGTTTCATGTGTTTTGGGGCTCTTTTGTTAGTTGCAATAATATTTGTAATCATATTTTCCTGATGGATTTGTACTAGTTTTATTATTAAATGTCCCCTTTTGTCTCTAGTGAAATATTTTCTCCTATTGTCTGTTAGTCTCATATTAACATAGGTACTCCAACTTTCTTTTGGTTTTATCTACATGGAATATCTTTTCTTTTCATTTTATTTTCAATCCACTTGTGTTTTTACATATGTCTCTTGTAAACAGCATATTGCTAGACTTAAGATTTCTGTCATTTTTTTAATCTATTATCTCAATTTCTGCTTTTTGGAGTATTTAAATCATTCACATTTAATGTGATTACCACTAAGGTTGAGTTTGAATCTGACAAATGTTATTTTTTTCCTATGGGTTTTATGTCTTTTTTCCTCTGTTACTTGATTCTTGTCTGTTTTTGTGTCAAATACACATACACACTCACACACACATATTCAAATGATCTTTGTAAAAAATGAAGTGTCTCTGTTTCTTAATTTATGTAACTAATGTGTCCCCCAAAAGGGACACAAAAGTGAATTTCCCAAAGTGAATCTTATTTTTTACTTAACAAACTGCTGCTTTAAACATACTTTTACTATGTTAAATAAGAACTTACTTGCTCTGCAATTGTAACTTCCCACACCTCGAAATTGCCACTACACTCCTATGCATCTATTTCACAAATTTTTAAGTTCTTTGAGTTTTCTTAGAGTGGGGCATATTCATTCAAAAGTGTTGTTTATCATCTAACTTTTGAACTTGATGAATATGTTTATTACTTCATTGTGATGACATCACAGGTATATGCACATGTCCAAATTCAACAAATTGCAAACCTTAAATATGTGCTATTTTTACATATTTATGCCTCAATAAAGCTGTAACATACAATAAAATGTCATTACCATTCAGTTTAGTTCAACAAGCACTTATTAAGGATTTGTTAGAAGTAAGCAGAATATACAGTGTAGGTGACGAATAGATTCAAGAGACATTAGTAAACAAAGTGACTGAAGAATTGTGAATAGACATCCGTAATATTGTACAGGGGCAGCAAACAAAACCATTCCAAAGAAAAGAAATGTGAGAAGGCAAAGTGGTTGTCTGAGGAGGCTTTACAAATAGCTGAGGAGAGGTGAAAAGGGAAAAGCAAAGAAGAATGGGAATGGTACAACCAACTAAATGCAGAGTTCCAGAGAATAGCAAGGAGAGACAAAAGGCCTTCTTCAATGAAACAAGGAAAGAAATAGAGGAAAAGAAAAGAAAGAGTGAACTAGAGATCTCTTCAAGAAAGTTGGAAATATAGGAGGAACATTTCATCCAAAAATGGGCACGATAAACAATGAAAATGGTAAAAATCTAATAGAAGCAGATGAGATCAAGGAGAGATGGAAAGAATACACAGAAGAACTGTACAAAAAAAGACCTTAATGACCTGAATAACCATGACAGTGTAATGTTTCACTCAGAGCTAGACATTCTGGAGTGTGAAGTCAAGTGGAACTTAGGAAGCACTACTGCTAATAAAGTTTGTGGAGGTGATGGTATTCCAGCTGTACTATTTAAAATCCTAAATGATGATGCTATTAAAGTGCTGCACTCAATTGGTCAGCAAATTTGGAAAAGTCAGCAGTGGCCACAGGACTGGAAAATGTCAGTCCTCATCTCAATACCCAAGAAGGGAGGTACTAAAGAATGTTGACACCACCAGACAATTGCACTCATGTTCCATGCTAGAAAGGTTATGCTAAAAATCCTCCAAGCTAGGCTTCAGCATTACATGAACTGAGAACTTTCAGATGTTTAAGCTGTGTTTAGAAAAGGCAGAGGAGCCTGAGATAAAATTGCCAACTATCATTGAGAAACAAGGGAATTCCACAAAACATCTGCCTCTGCTTCATTCATTATGCTAAAGCCTTTGACTGTGTTCAGTTCAGTTCAGTTCAGTCACTCAGTCGTGTCCGACTCTTTGCGTGGATCATAATAAACTCTTTAAGAGATGAGAACACCAGACCATCTTACCTGCTTCCTGAGAAACCTGTATGTGGGTCAAGAAGCAACAGCTAGAACCCTATATGGAACAACTGACTGGTTCAGAATTGAGAAAGCAGTATGACAAGACTATTTAGTGCCATCCTGTTTATTTAACTTATACACTGAGTACATCATGCAAAATGTCTGGCTGGATGAGTTACAAGCTGGAATCAAGATATGTGGTATAAATATCAACAACCCAACTTCAGATATGCAGATGAGAACACTATAAGGACAGAAAGCTAAGAGGAACTAAAAAGCCTCTTGATAAGAGTGAAGGAGGAGCCTGAAAGGGCCAGCTTAAAATTCAGTATGAAGAAAACTAAGATCATGACATCCAGTCCCATCACTCCATGGTAAACAGATGGGGAAAAGGTGGAAGCAATGACAGATTTCCTCTTCCTTGGCTCTAAAATCACTGCAGATTGTGACCAAAGTCATGAAATTAGAAGATGCTTGCTTTTTAGTAGGAAAGCTATGACAAACCTAGACAGTGTGTTAAAAAGCGAAGACATCACTTTGCCAACAAAGGTCTGTATAGTCAAGGCTATGGTCTTTCCATTTGTCATATATGGATGTGAGAGCTGGACAATAAAGAAGGTAGAGCACCAAAGAATTGATGCTTTTAAACTATGGTCCTAGAGAAGACTCTTGAGAGTCTCTTGGACATCAAGGAGATCATACCAGTCAATCTTAAAGGGAATCAATCCTGAATTCTCTTTAGAAGGACAGATGCTGAAGCTGAAGCTGCAATACTCTGGCCACCTATGTGAACAACTGACTCACTGGAAAAGACCCTATGCTGGCAAAGATTGAAGGCCAGAGGAGAAGAGGGTGACAGAGGATGAGATGTTTGGATGGCATCACTGATTCAGTGGACATGAACCTGGGTAAACTCTGGGTGATGGTAAGGTACAGGGAATCCTGGCGTGCTGTGGTCCATGGGGTCATGAAGAGTGGGACATGACTTTGTGACTGAACAACAAAGAAGGAAGAAAGAAGGGAGCATGAAGTATCACGGAGGTAGACTTAAAGTCTTTTCTCTACTAAACCCCAAATCTGTACCGTCTCATGCACATTTTCTATTAGCCGCACTTTATTTTTCTGTGCATTGTGACAAATTTTCCTCTTTGCATTGAAAACTAGACGTTTTCAAGCATATGTTATAACAACTATGGTATCCAACTCCTCTTTCTAAGGTTTCTTGTGATGTTTTGTTTTGCTTTCGGGAGATGGTCATTGTGTTTTTATTTGTACTGTATTTTCTAGCACTTTCTTGGAATAATTCTGTGGATTCTGTTGTCTGTAATGTATAACCATAGAGTTTTCTGCTACTCTGCTATTTTTTAAACTTACTGTGCTTTATTATTTTAAACTGACTTTATAAGGTCCAAAATCGGGTTAGTATAATTTGTTAGCTAATGACTGGTCAAAAGATTTCCTAGATGTCTTCCATTCTTTGTTAGTGTCATCAGTTTATAAGACAGCCTTTGAATCTACCTCTTGCTTGCTTAGGACCTCTAAGTTCTGCCAGAGTTTAGGGATTGGTGCCTTTTCCCTCTCAGATACTTCTAGAGCATATACACAGCTTTGAGCATGCATCAAGCTCTTTTATAAACATAGAAATATATGGGAGATTTTCAGATTTTCCTGTGGTAGTCTTATTTTCTGGGATTCTCTTTAAATTTCTAGTAGGGTTTTGGTTTTCACTAACTGAAATTTAAGAAAAAGAAAGGAAAACAATTTCCAGTAATCGTCAACTTTTCATTGATAGCAAAGCAGCAACGTCAAGGGATGTTTCCCAGACACTAAGGACTTGCCAGAGTGTGTATGTGTGTGTAAAGAGTAAAGGAGTAATCTGTGGAACTGGGAGTGATGAAGAGTGGGCCATCCCCCTGGAGTCATAACAGAGGGGAGAGAGCAGAGCCTCAGAGAGGCTGGGTTCTGGAGAAAAGTGCTCAGAGGCTATGCTGAGCTCAACTTTCAGGAACAGCAGTTGCTTTAGGTTCAGGAGGCTGCATTTGCTGTGGTGGATTTTCAGGAGGGGCTATAACCATGAAAATGATCTCAGATGGACTCAGGTTCATCCATGCACAGGAGAAGGTAACATGAAAGTCCATAAAGTAGACATGGCAGTGACTGCATGCTCCAGGATCGAGAAGACCAACAGCAACACCAAGAGATACTTCTGGGGCATTTGGGCACACCAGCTGCCAGCAGCCAGTCCCATTGCCAAAGCCTAGCCTCCAAGGCACACAGGGAGCTGACCCAAAGCCTAGCCTCCAAGGCACACAGGGAGCTGACTAGCTTCAGCCCTATGCTGACCTTCATTCTAGACTTGTGCAATTTGTCTTCACAGTTAGGACAGCTGCTCCTGCAACAAAGAAAAGCAATCCTCTGGCCAGGGGTTACCAGGTAAGTGTTTGAAAAATCCACAAAGTTCAGGGCAGCAGCCAATATCCCCACGGCCGACATGAATCAAGCCGTAATGATTAGCAGGGACCCCACAGTGGTTGACTATCCCTGGAAGAAGAGCTTCTTCTGGCTAAGATGGGCATTATCCGGGGGGCTTGGGCTGTGAAAATGGCTCCTATGGGCTTTGCCATGCACCGTTGGGATTTCAGGGGAGGGACCATCACTGACTGTTGCTCCTGCCTTGTCATCACTCCACTGACAAGCTGGTTTCTGAAGGCAGATGGGCTGTGGCCTGGGCTGCTCCAAACTTGTTGGAGGGAGTTGGAGTCCTGGTCTAGGCCAGATCACAGCCTTAGGCATTGGGAGACGCTGCCAGCAGTTTGCTAAGTTTCAGTAATTCATTTGAAGTAGGTTTCTCCTATAACTCAAGTCAAACCAAAAAGTCACCATTCTTTGAGACTGGAGATTTCCCAGAGAAATGCAAGTTTACAGAAACACTGACTATGCTCTACAGATAGGGTTTTTCACAGACTTCTGAACATGGTTACATCTCTCTCATCATTTGCAGTGCTTCTGGCTTTGGGTCACTGAACTTTCAGCTGGCAAGGGAGGAGTGACGGGATAGCCTTGAATCTGACGCATCACAGACCTCTCACTGTGTTACGGAGGTTATGTAGCTTCTCCTGGGTCTTCAGTTAGTTCTGTAGCTTTGACTAGCTGCCAGAATTCTGAATTGGTTGATTTCCCCCATATTTTAACTGCTTTGTTGACAAGAGTCACTGAGATCCACAGCCCACTATTCCAGAATATGTTGACAGCGCCTCTGTTTTGAATTGTCACTCTAAAGTCAATAGCCTTTATCCTAATAATAATCATTTTCTGGCAATTTTTGTCTTTCTTTTGAGATGTCAACCTATTTGATACCTCTTGAAACACCTTGCTATTCTTCGTCCTAGTTGTGGATAAGTAGTTTATCTCTTTATAAGTAGTTTATCTCTTTATTTTCACCACCAGCCATCCCCCATCTTCAGCTCTTTTAATTCCTTACTCACAGGTGCTCTATTTTTCTTTGATTTCATTAGTAAATACCTCTTCCCTTTGTCTTCCAGATTTAGTCTTACATTGATCCACTACAATTTCACCTTTCACTGATTACTACCTTTCAATGGTTCTGCCTAATAAGTATCGATTAACTGTGGCAACTCTGTTTTTAACCTTGCAGTCTTTCATAAATTTTTCTCTTCTGTGTATAGTATCACTTTGCCCTTTTACTTCTATTAATTGAGCTGCTCATGACTATGTAAATTATTCTTTTGATTGTGCCAAAGTGTCAACATTATAGAAACGACAAATTACACTAGGACTATTTTCACCAACCTTTTAAATTTATGAGTCTGACATTTCTGGAAGTACTTTTCTCTTCATATTACTAAATGTACTAACAATGGTAGTTATCCATCAGATTTTCTGGCTCAAACACTGTAATGGTTTTAAAAGCAACAGTAGCATTGATCCACTTTGCAAAATCATAGCATGATTCAGAATTTAAGCACTGTCACTTATTTGCATTCTTTCTTCTCACCTATCTTTTTCTTTATATGAATAAGTCTTCAGAACAGATGGTGGAATATTATCAATAAAAAGTGTTGTTAGCCTCAGTGGGAATCTGCTATGCTCAGTCAAAATGTATTGCTTAGCCACCTGCCCATTTATCACATGTAAGACAACACTTTTCTGTTTTAGGCACTTTATGGGAAGATAGCTATTTTTTTGGATTAAACAACAAAGAAAATATTCAATTTTCTAACAGCACTTTTACAATACAATATGTAGCTTATAACATGTAGCTATAGTTTACATTAACTGCTGACTTTTACTTTAATGATTCTTCTTTTAATTAATCAAGTTTCTTAAATTTCTCAAGTCTGAAGATTTGTGCTTTTAGAAAGCAAATTTTTGAGAAGTTAAATCAGATCCTAATTTCAAACTAATACATAACAAAAACTTAACCAAAAGTAGTTAGAAGAGACTCAGTTACTGTAAGATATAATATGTTACATCCAATGTGTTAACAATTTAACTGTATGTGTATGGATTGGATGTTTGTGTCCCCCTCCCACAATTTTTTAGGTTTAAGCCATAACCACCAGTGGGATGATATAGAGATGGGGCCTTTGAGAGATAATTAGGGATACATTAGGTCATGGCATGAAGACGTCATGACAGGATTAATGGCATTCTAAGAAAGAAAAATAGAGAGAGATGCCCAAAGCAAAGAAAGGGCCTGGGAGAACACTGTGAGAAGGGACTATCAGCAAGCTCAGATGAGAGCTCTCACTAGGGAACTGAATCAGCAAACATTCTTATCTCGACTTTCCAGCCTCCAGAGCTGTGAGAAGGCTATATTTTTATGGCAGAATTAACAAACAAAGACAGCATATTTATTTATAGGTCTCATTATTTTACTGTCTTAAATATATAGTTTATATCCCATTACTGCCAAAATATCATCCTTAATAAAAGTTAAGCAAGAAGTAACTTTTGAAAACCTCCACTCTAAACTCTTAACTAAATAAAAGAAGAAAATGATAACCATAAATGTAATGGATTTATCCAGATATTTTGCAGAAAAACATCCTATGTTTTAAAAAATTATCTCTCACATATTTATATTTTTACTCCACTTTATTAAATAAGTTATAGTAACAATTTTAGACCTATTATTTTTGAAATGTTCTATAGGTAAGAATTAGTGACATATTTGGAAAGAGATCATTGTTAACTGTATACACAGATCTGCAGATATTGGCTATAAAATAAACTTGATGGCTAGAATATCTTAGATAAAATGCCTACTACATAACAGTTATGCTCTGATAGCAGTATCATATGAAATTATATGAAATGATCAACATTCTTAAATGCATAATGACATTTAATGAAACTACCAAAAGTTAAAGAATATTGCCAAGAAAGCATTTCATCAGTGATTACTACCAGAAGCAGACACATACAGATACCACTTACTAAACATAAGAAGGATCTATCTAGTAGAGGAGAAATGGTCTTTGCAAAGCCTGTCTGCATCTTTCAGTTCCAATGATTAAAAACATACTTTCTGATATTTTTGGAAATGGAGTCTCACTATCTCCTACATAAAACATCCAGCAGCTAGAAAAGGAATCCATTTCTTCCCTACTCAGTCTCCAGACCCAACATATGACTGAAGTAATACCTCTTTCTGTACAGAAAGTGGAATTATAATAAGAAATACCAACTCTATGTTTTTTTGTTTTGTTTTGTTTTAATTACATTACTTCCCAAGCACTTTGAGGAGGCTACCCATGTTAAGTTTCTGGTAACCTGGTATTGTTTCAGAGTCCAGGTGCTCATCCAGTAATGCGAGACTTCATCTTTCTGGTCATATATACATATAAATTTTAGTAAAAAGGAAAGATGATCACCTGCTTTAGAATTATAAGGACAAACATTTGTATTCAATATCTACTATTTTACAAGGCATTTTCCCTAAATTGTGCAAGTCTCTGTATCTTTACCTTTAAAATAAGAATAATAACATCTATTTTTCCTGAAACTGTATAAAGATTAAATAAATTAAATAAGGTTCCTAGCACTCAGTAAGTGTCCAGTAAGTGCATTGTTTACATTTTAAACATGAAGGAAAATCATCACGGGAGTATTGAAAAATATCCAGCTCCTTTTTTTTTTTTTTGGACTGTTGCAGATAGTCATTATGCAATTCTGAGGAAAGGAGTAGTATCATCAACAAAGGTGATTATAAATGGATCTATATTTTAAAACCACTTAGTAGTGTAATTTCACAAGGAAACTACAATCACCCATATAAGAAAACATAGATACTTAGCCAAGATTACTGCAGCAAAATGAAGCTATACCAGTCATAACCATGATCGTTTTGTGAAAGCTAATTATGAGAAGGGTGCAAGATGTGAGTTCAATCCCTGGATTAGGAGATTCCCTGGAGAAGGAAATGGCATCCCACTCAGTGTCCATGCCTGGGAAATCCCATGGACAGAGGATCCTGGCAGGCTACAGTCCATGGGGTTGCAAAAGAGCCAGACATGACTTAGCGACTAAACAACAACAACATGTTTGTTATCAAAATGTAGTTTTCTATCAATTATTTCATGACCATATAAAGTTAAAATTAGATCTGTGACAGTGGTTGATACTTCTTGAGAAATGCTCTTGAAATCTGGGAAACATTTCAATTAAAAGAAAATATGACACATTAAAATAAAAGGAAAGAGAAGGGTTCTTCAGTGAATCAAAGAAAGGTATGACTAGGTATGTTCTTAGTTGCTCAGTTGTGTTCAACTCTTTGAGATCCCATGGACTGCAGCCTGCCAGGTTTCTCTGTCCATAGAATTCTCGAGGCAAGAATACTGGAGTGGATTGCCGTACCCTCTTCCAGGGGATCTTCCTGACCCAGGGATCCAACTCAAGTCTCCCTCATTGCAGGAGGATTCTTTACCTTATGAGCCACCAGGGAAGCCCATGACTAGGTACAGGAAGCATTAAAAGAGGAAAAAAAAAAGCTTCAGATAACTGTAGCAGAATGTTCATAATTTGGTGAAGATCGAATATACAGGAGGAGACAAGAATATTTCAAAGCTTCAAAAAAGGTTAGAAAAATTAAGTATTTTCTGTTGATTATGTTGGTGATTATTCAAATGAATAAATATATGTCACTGAGGAAGAACAGAAAAGGATATAATATTAAGTGGGTAGCTAGCAATGTCTACCATCTGATTGCCAAATAATATAATCTTCCTTATGAGATGATTTGAAAATGTTACAATACACAATGTGTGTATGTATCCCAGGAATAACAACAGAGTTAAAAAAAAAAAAAAGGCTGGGTGATAGACTATTTCTTACCCTACCAAATAATCTACTCCTAGTTTATCATAATTAACAGAAATTTGTGAAAATAAAACAATTTCAATAGAAAATAAAGACACAAAATGCTAACAATCATAATTAATGGTACAGAAATATCTTGATAAAATTATAAAGGCAGGAAGAGACAACATAGGTTGAATCCAATTAAGTCAGACAACATATTAGGTCCTTTTCTGTATATTATCACCTCACAGTAACTCTAAGAACTTGATGTCATTATCTGCATTATATAGATCAGGGATTCAGAATCATAAAATGAGTAAGTTTTCTAAGGGGGAAAAAATAGTAGTAAGTGGTAGAACTGCAGATACAATCTAGATCTGAGTATGTAAATCTTGCTCTTTTATGATGCCCGCATGAGAATTTGACAACTAAATAAAGAACCCAAATACCAGTAAAGATGTTTCCACGCCCTGAGAATGTAAACAAGAACAAGTGATATATATTTAGCCTGCTTTTTTCTGCAAATTTCACGAACTAGTGGAATTCTAAAGGTCAGTTTTCATTCCAATAACAAAGAAGGGCAATGCTACATTACAACTGCATTCATCTCACACACTAGCAAAGTGATGCTCAAAATTCTCCAAGTCAGGCTAAGATCAAAATTATCCAAGAGAGGCTTCATTAGTATGTGGACCAAGAACTCCCAGATTTTCAAGCTGGATTTAGAAAAGGCAGAGGAACAAAAGATCACATTGCTAACATCCTCTGGATCATGGAAAAATCAAGAGGATTCCAGAAAAAAACATCTACTTCTGCTTCATTGACAATGCTAAAGTCTTTGTGTGGATATAACAACAGACTGTGGAAAATTCTTAAACAGATGGGAATACCAGACCACCTTACTTGCCTCCTGAGAAATCTGTATACAGGTCAGGAAGCAACAGTTAGAAACAGAAATGGAACAACTGACTGGTCCCAAATTGGGGAAGGAGTACATCAAGGATGTATATTGTCATCCTGCTTATTTAACTTATATGCAGAGTACATTATGCAAAATGCTGGGTGGATGAAGCACAAGCTGGGATCAAGATTGCTGTGAGAAACATCAGTAACTTCAGATAGACAGATGGCACTGCTCTTATGGCAGAAGGGAAAAAGGAAGTGAAGAGCTCCCGGATGAAAGTAAAAGAGGAGAGAGAAAAATCTGGCTTAAAACTCAACATTCAAAAACTAAGATCATGGCATCAGGTCTCATCACTTCATGGCAAATTGATGAAGAAACAATGTAAACCATGACAGAATTTATTTTGTTGAGCTCCAAAATCACTGCAGATGGTGACTATAGCCATGAAATTAAAAGATGCTTGCTCCTTGGAAGAAAAGCTATGACCAATGTAGACAGCATATTAAAAAGCAGAGACATTACTTTCTCGACAAAGGTTCATCTAGTCAAAGCTATGGTTTTTCTAGTAGACATGTAAGGATGTGAGAGTTGAACCATAAAGAAAGCTGAGCACCAAAGAATTGATGCTTTTGAACTGTAGTGCTGGTGAAGACTCTTGAGAGTCCCTTAGACTGCAAGGAGATCAAACCAGTCCATCCTAAAGGAAATCAGTCCTGAATATTCATTGGAAGGACTGATGCTGAAGCTGAAAGTCCAATACTTTGGCCACCTGATATGAGGAACTGACTCATTGGAAAAGACCCTGATCCTGAGAAAGACTGAAGGCAGGAGGAGAAGGGGACGACAAAGGATGAGATTGTTGGATGGCATCACCAACTCAATGGACATGAGTTTGAGCAAGTTCTGGGAGCTGGTAATGGACAGGGGAGCCTGGCGTGTTGCAGTCCATGGGGTTGCAAACAGTCAGATATGACTGAGGGACTGAATGCAACTAACCTAGATATGTTAGCTCTTAAAACTGCTTGAAGATTCTTATTATTACATATTCGATTTTTCAAGATGACATCACATTGTATTTAAACAAGGGTTGTTTAATAAAACTTGTTTTAATAAAACACTTTGAAGTGAATTTGGTGTTCATGTAAAGTGTAAGACTTGACAGGAAAAGAGACACAATTCTTATATCCTTTGAAGATAATGAAACTTGGAAATGACATTACACTAATCAAAACAGAACTACATTAAAGCTGTAATCATCATCAACAGAGATTATAAAGTGTGATAAATGACAGTCAAGCAAATTATGTATCTTGAAATTGGTACACAATAACAATGAGATCAATTACCACATTATAGAGTTCAAAATGATAACAAATACTATGACAAAAAACTAATTTAAAGGTTACCATTTAAGAGATTAAATTTTTGCATTCTTTTAATATCAATAGATAAATATAATGATGAAATTTCATCATTTTTAAGATTGCAAAACTACTTGAACATTCTAGAAAACTTCTTGCAGAAATGCTCATACTTGATTTCTAATTGGCTAAATTTCAGTGAGTGTCCTAACTGGCTGGCTCCAGATATACTTTAATGATAACATAATTTTATAAAGAAAAAAGAAACAAAAAACCTCCAAAACACTGTTTCTATCATTTATAGCAAACACTTTGCTTTCATATATTCCACCAGCTAATTACCCATAATCATTTGGCTCATTTGCTTATGTACATTTTTGCTTATGCTTGGGTATCAGCAAGGAAAAATACAAAGAAAACAAAATTTTCCTGTTTATTTTACCATGTAAGCATAGATATCTGCCGCACAGAGCTGACAAAACATGCTGGACATACTAGAGTGAAAAGAGGATAAAGGGCCTGGAGAAGGTAGAATTAAATGAGAAGAAAGTATTAGAACAAATTCTCCTCCTCCTTCTCTTCCTTTTCTGTCTCTTTCTCCTCCACTACCTTCTCCTCCTTCTTGACCTTTATTTCATTTTTCTTTCTTTCCCTTCCTCTGTCTGCATCCCCTTCTTTTTCCTTTCTTCTTATAAATATACTTTATTAATTTATATCATTAATATCATATCTTTCACATTAGCTGTTGAAAAGTTGTAAATTGGTGACATTAAAATAGTTCCTAAAAGAATAATTTACAGTGTAATACTAGAATATATTTTCATTATAGTGAGCATGCTATCTTCAAATGACAGAGAAATACATAATGATGTAATTTAATCTCATTACCATTTTTTCAAGGTAAATTATTAAATTATTCAAAGTAATTATTGGACACTAAATACATAAGTGTAACTCTCTTTCAATGTGTGTTAATCCTCCATAGTCCTGTATAACCCACTTGTAATAGCAAGGAGTTAATTGAATGTTATAATTTGGATAAGCAATAGCTCTAAGGATGGTAGTTTCTCAGCCTATAACTATAATATGTTGGTCTTTCAGGAGAATGTGAGGAAAGGGTATTTGAGTAATGGAACTTATTTTGTAAATAAAACTTAGATGGCACTGTTTTTCCTGGATAAAGCCACACTCTTTTTTTTAACATTGCTTAAAATATTTCATAAAAACCTCACTTAGCCATCTCTGTCTCTTCTGTTTATTGTTCAGAAACACAGAGTGATGTCTTTAAAAACCACAATACAATCCTTGAAAACATAGAACAGAATGAGAAGTATATGTAAACAAATTCAATCACCTAAGTGTTCTGCTTACAGTATCCTAAGATTTTACACAGCTTCTGCTTTAAATGTTTTCAATGAAAGAAACTTGATAAAGCTTGCTATCTGTAATGATAGCTTTTCAAGTATTTAAAGACAGTCATGTCTTCCAAAAGCCTCTCTTTCCAGACAATAAATAAATTCTTCAAAAATTTAAAATTATTGTTGAAAGAGATGTGTTTGGCATATTCTAAATTCAAAAAACAGTGCAACTAAGTTTAGCATAGGATCTAGAAGATTTTGTAAAAGGCTTACGGTGGCACAGTGGTAAAGAATCCACTTGCCAATGTAGGAGACTTGTAGAAGACACAGGTTTGATCTCTGGATCACAAAGATCCTCTGAAGAAGAAAATGGCAACCCACTCCAGTATTCTTGCCTGGGAAATTTCATGGACAGAGGAGCCTGGCATGTTATAGTCCATGGGGTTACAAACGAGTTTGATATGACTGAGCATGCATGCAAGGAATGCAAAAATTTTTTTTTGTTTCATTGAACATATGAAATCATTTTCATTTTTTATAGGCTGTTTTATTTAGTTTCAGGAACTATCAAGGCATTTTTATGGTAAATTTCTGTAAATATTAGGCTGATTTTGTTATTATAATGATAATGTATATTTACTAATCTTTAAGGTTTTTTTAATTTATTTATTTTAATAGGAGGCTAATTACTTTGCAATATTGTATTGGTTCTGGCACACATTAACATGAATCCGCCATGGGTGTACACGTGTTCGCCATCCTGAAACCCCCTCCCATCTCCTTCCCTGTATCATCCCTCCAGGTCATCCCAGTGCACCAGCCCCAAGCATCCTGTATTGAATCTGGACTGGTGATTTGTTTCTTATATGATATTATACATGTTTCCATGCCATTCCCCCAAATCGTCCCACCCTCTTCCTCTCCCACAGAGTCCAAAAGACTGTTCTATACATCTGTGTCTCTTTTGCTGTCTCGCATACAGAGGCATCGTTACCATCTTTCTAAATTCCGTATATATGCATTAGTATACTGTATTGGTGTTTTTCTTTCTGGCTTACTTCACTCTGTATAATAGGCTCCAGTTTAATCCAACTCATTAGAAATGATTCAAATGTATTCTTTTTAATGGCTCCATTGTCTATATGTACCACAGCTTTCTTATCTATTCATCTGCTGATGGACATCTAGGTAACTTCCATGTCCTGGCTATTATAAACAGTGCTGTGATGAATATTGGGGTACACGTGTCTCTTTCAATTCTGGTTTCCTCGGTGTGTATGCCCAGCAGTGGGATTGCTGGGTCATAAGACAATTCTGTTTCCAGTTTTTTTAAGGAATTCCCACACTGTTTAAGGGTTTTTAAAAACACTGGTAGCTCATCAGGTTTAAAGTATTTCCTATAGGACTAGATCAGTTAACTGGAAGAGCGCATGGCAACCCACTCCAGTATTTTTGTCTGGAGAATACCCATGGACAGAGGAGCCTGGCGGGCTACAGTTCATGGTGTTACAAAGAGTCACACATGACTGAGTGACTAAGCACAGCACAGATTAAATAACATTTTAACCTTAAGCCTTTTATTGTACCCATGAGGTACACTAATATGTCACTCATATCCTCTTCACGTGTCTTGAAAATATAAGACAACTGTCAGCTATGCTATAGTATGTGAAGTTTAAAATCCTGCTGAATCAGATCTCACCTCTCTACCAGTATTTCTATTTCTGTAGGTTGGATCCCTTAGAAACTCAGCATAATAGATGAGTTGGAAATAGATAAGAAAACAAGAATCTTCAGTAATAGAGTCAGAGAGAAGATTGGGTGTATAAAAGTCACAGGCGCTATACAGATATAAGAGAGCAGAATTGAAATAGAAAAAGCAGCTCATCCCTCTTTATAACAACAGACAATTTTGCCAAATTTGCCTTTCTCAAACAGGAATAACAGAAGGTGGAAAGGAATGATGATCACATTAAAAGTAAAGAGGAATATATAAAGATTTTGATACCCTATTTTGTTTGCTTTCCACACCTATCTTAGATTGCCACAAGCTCCTACTATCTGTCCACAGCTGCTACTGCAGTAGATCATTCAGGTTGACCACTGCCATTTTCTAAATTATCATTCTCTACATTCATAGCTGTATGCTGTCACCCTGCTTATTTAACTTACATGCAGAGTACATCATGAGAAATGCTGGGCTGGAAGAAACACAAGCTGGGATCAAGATTGCTGGGAGAAATATCAATAACCTCAGATATGTAGATGACACCACAAATAGAGGAACCACAAAATTTGTCAGAAAATAATTAATAAGAAGGTGTTATTAAATCCTCATAAATGAATAATTAATTTAAATGTAAATGTAATAAATTTGCCAATCAAAAGGCATAGTGTGGCTGGATGGATAAATGAACAATACCCAACTATATGCTGCCTTGGGTTTCTCTTACCTTGGCCGTGGGGTAAGAGAAACCCAAGTAAGATGGTAGGTGTTGCAAGAGGGCATCAGAGGGCAGACACACTGAAACCATACTCACAGAAATCTAGTCATTCTAATCACACTAGGACCAAAGTCTTGTCTAACTCAATGAAACTAAACCATGCCCGCAGGGCAACCCAGGACAGGCGGGTCATGGTGGAGAGAGCTGACAGAATGTGGTCCACTGGAGAAGGCAATGGCAAACCACTTCAGTATTCTTGCCTTGGGAACCCCATGAACAGTATGAAAAGGCAAAACGGTAGGATACTGAAAGAGGTACTCCCCAGGTCAGTAGATGCCCAATATGCTACTGGACATCAGTGGAGAAATAACCAGAGAGAATGAAGGGATGGAGCCAAAGCAAAAACAATACCCAGCTGTGGATGTGACTGGTGATAGAAGAAAGGTCCGATGCTGTAAAGAGCAATATTGCATAGGAACCTGGAATGTCAGGTCCATGAATCAAGGCAAATTGGAAGTGGTCAAACAAGAGATGGAAAGACTGAACATCAATATTCTAGGAATCAGCGAACTAAAATGGACTGGAATGGGTGAATTTCACTCAGATGACCATTATATCTACTACTGTGAGCAGGAATCCCTCACAAGAAATGGAGTAGGCATCATGGTCAACAAAAGAGTCTGAAATGCAGCACTTGGATGCAATCTCAAAAACGACAGAATGATCTCTGTTCATCTCCAAGGCAAACCATTCAATATCACAATAATCCAAGTCTATGCCCCAACCAGTAATGCTGAAGAAGCTGAAGTTGAAGGGTTCTATGAAGAACTACAAGACTTTTTAGAACTAACACCCAAAAAAGAAGTCCTTTTCATTATAGAAGACTGGAATGCAATTTGGCCTTGGAATGTGGAATGAAGCAGGGCAAAGACTAATAGAGTTTTGCCAAGAAAATGCACTGGTCATAGCAAACACCTTCTTCCAACAACACAAGACTCTACACATGGACATCACCAGATGGTCAACACCAAAATCAGATTGATGATATTCTCTGCAGCAAAAGATGGAGAAGCTCTATACAGTCAACAAAAACAAGACCAGGAGGTGACTGTGGCTCAGATCATGAACTCCTTATTACCAAATTCAGACTCAGATTGAAGAAAGTAGGGAAAACCGCTAGACCATTCAGGTATGACCTAAATCAAATCCCTTATGATTATACAGTGGAAGTGAGAAATAGATTTAAGGAACTAGATCTGACAGATACAGTGCCCGATGAACTATTGATGGAGGTTCGTGACACTGTACATGAGACAGGAATCAAGATCATCCCCATGGAAAAGAAATGCAAAAATCAAAATGGCTGTCGGGGGAGGCCTTACAAATAGCTGTGAAAAGAAGAGAGGCAAAAAACAAAGGAGAAAAGGAAAGATATAAGCATCTGAATGCAGAGTTCCAAAGAATCGCAAAAAGAGATAAGAAAGTCTTCCTCATTGATCAATGCAAAGAAATAGAGGAAAAGAACAGAATGGGAAAGACTAGAGATCTCTTCAAGAAAATTAGAGATACCAAGGGAACATTTCATGCAAAGACGGGCTCGATAAAGGACAGAAATGGTATGCACCTAACAGAAGCAGAAGATATTAAGAAGAGATGACAAGAAACACGGAAGAACTGGACAAAAAAGATCTTCATGACCCAGATAATCATGATGGTGTGATTACTAATCTAGAGCCAGACATCTTGGAATGTGAAGTCAAGTGGGCCTTAGAAAGCACCACTACGAACAAAGCTAGTGGAGGTGATGGAATTCCAGTAAAGCTACTTCACATCCTGCAAGATGATGCTGTGAAAGTGCTGCACTCAATATGCCAGCTAATTTGGAAAACTCAGCAGTGGCCACAGGACTGGAAAAGGTCAGTTTTCATTTCAATCCCAAAGAAAGGCAATGTCAAAGAATGCTCAAACTACCACCCAATTGCACTCATCTCACTTGCTAGTAAAGTAATGCTCAAAATTCTCCAAGCCAGGCTTCAGCAATACGTGAGTCAAGAACTTCCTGATGTTGAAGCTGGTTTTAGAAAAGGCAGAGGAACCAGAGATCAAATTGCCAACATCCGCTGGATCATGGAAAAAGCAAGAGAGTTCCAGAAAAACATGTATTTCTGCCCTATTGACTATGCCAAAGCCTTTGACTGTGTGGATCACAAGAAACTCTGGAAAATTCTGAAAGAGATGGGAATACCAGACCACCTGATGTGCCTCTTGAGAAATCTGTATGCAGGCCAGGAAGTAACAGTTAGAACTGGACATGGAACAACAGACCGGTTCCAAATAGGAAAAGGAGTACATCAAGGCTGCATTTGTCACCCTGCTTATTTAACTTATATGCAGAGTACATCATGAGAAATGCTGGACTAGAAGAAACACAAGTTGAAATCAAGATTGCCGGAAGAAATATCAATGAGCTTAGATATGCAGATGACACCACCCTTATGGCAGAAAGTGAAGAGGAACTAAAAAGCCTCTTGATGAAAGTAAAAGAGGAGAGTGAAAAAGTTTGCTTAAAACTCAACATTCATAAACGAAGATCATGGCATCCGGTCCCATCACTTCATGGGAAATAGATGGGGAAACAGTAGAAACAGTGTCAGACTTTATTTTTGGGGGCTCCAAAATCACTGCAGATGTTGACTGCAGCCATGAAATTAAAAGACGCTTACTCCTTGGAAGAAAAGTTATGACCAACCTAGATAGTATATTCAAAAGCAGAGACATTGCTTTGCCAACTAAGGTCCGTCTAGTCAAGGCTATGATTTTTCCTGTGGTCATGTATGGATGTGAGAACTGGACTGTGAAGAAGGCTGAGCACTGAAGTATTGATTGTTTGGAACTGTGGTGTTGGAGAAGACTCTTGAGTGTCCCTTGGACTGCAAGGAGATCCAACCAGTCCATTCTGAAGGAGATCAACCCTGGGATTTCTTTGGAAGGAATGATGCTAAAGCTGAAACTCCAATACTTTGACCACCTTATGCGAAGTTGACTCATTGGAAAAGACACTGATGCTGGGAGGGATTGAGAGCAGGAGAAGAAGGGGACAACAGAGGATGAGATGGCTGGATGGCATCACCGACTCGATGGACGTGAGTCTGAGTGAACTCTAGGAGTTGGCGATGGACAGAGAGGCCTGGCATGCTGCGATTCATGGTGTCACAAAGAGTTGGACACGACTGAGTGACTGAACTGAACTGATATGCTCCCTACAAGCACATCATTTCAGCTTTAAGGACACACAGAGGGAAAGTGATGAGATGGAAAAAGATAGTCTATGCAAATGAAACCCCAAAAACACTGAGATAGCTCTACTTATATCTGGCAATAAGACTTTAAGCAAATGCCTGTAAGAAGAGTTGAAAAAAGTCATTTTATAATAATCCATCCTGTGTGCTTATTCACTCAGTCATGTCCAACTCTGTGACCCCATAAACTGGAGCCCGACAGGTTCCTCTGTTCATGGGATTCTCTAGGAAAGAATACTGGAGTGGGTTTCCATTTCCTTTTCCAGGGCATCTTCACAACCCAGGGATTGAACACAGGTCTCCTGAATTGCAGTCAGACTCTTTACCCACTAAGCTATGAGGGAAGACACTTTATAATAATAAAATCATCGATTCATGAACAGAATATAACTGTAAATATGAGCCAAAATTTGGAGAACCAAAATGTATTAAACAAATACTAACAGATCTGAAGGGAAAAATAGACAACAATACAATAATAGTAGGGTGCTTCAATACTGCACTATCTGAACTAAAAGATAGATCATTTGGATAGGAAATCAATAAGGAAACAATGACCTTAAACTAGTTAGACCAAACTGACCTAATATACATATACAAGCATTCCATCCAACAGCAGCAGAGTATACATTCTTCTCAAGTACACAAGGAAAATTCTCAGTATAGATCCTATAGACACGACTGAGTGACTGATCTCATCTGGTCTGATCTGATGCTAAGTAAAGTAAGATAGAGAAAACACTGTATACTCTCACTCATAATTTGAATTAAAAAAAATCTAACTCATAGCAAGACAGAGTTTAACAGTGGTTATCAAGAGTTAGGGGTTGTGGAAGATGAAGAGATGGAAGTCAAGGAGCACAAGGCTTCAGTTATAAGATGAATAAGCTCTGAGGATCTAATGTATACCATGGTGATTATAATTAATAATACTGTGTTATATACTCGAAATTTTCCAAAAGTAAACTTTAACTACTCTTTTCACACACAGACATATACACATACACAGAAGGAAACTTTATACTATTGTTCTGTTAATTAACCTAATTGTGGTAATCACTTCATAATGTATACTTATGCTAATTCATCACATTATACACTTTAAATATCTATAATTTTATTTGTTAATTATACTTCATTAAAGGCAAACACTTAAAAAACAATAAAAGAAAAGGGACTAAATGGCTTTCTTTTTTTCCTCTCTCTCCCTAAATTGACACACATCATTTTCCAACAACTCCCGAGAAGTGATAAATAAATGTGGAAACACATTCAGGTGTATTCATGTCAATGTATGGCAAAACCAATACAGTATTGTAAAGTCAAATAAAAATAAATAAATAAACAAGAGAAAAGGAGAGAACAAGGAATGTACCTTTTAATAAAAAAAAATTAATTGGAGGTTAATTACTTTACAATATTGCAGTGGCTTTTTCCACATATTGACATGAATCAGCCATGACATGAATTCCCCATCTTGAACCCCCTGCCACCTCCCTCCCCATTCCATCCCATCCCTCAGGGTCATCTCAGTGCACCAGTTCTGAGCACCCTGTCTCATGCATTGAACCTGGCCTGGCGATCTGTTTCACATATGATAGTATACATGTTTCAATACTATTCTCTCAAATCATCCCACACTTTCCTTCTCCCACAGAGTCCAAAAGACTCGTCCATACATCTGTGTCCCTTTTCTGTCTCACATATAGGGTCATCATTACCATCTTTCTAAAGTCCATATATATGCGTTAGTATACTGTATTGGTGTTTTTCTTCCTGACTTACTTCACTCTGTATAATAGGCTCGAGCTTCATCCACCTCATTAGAACTGATTCAAATGTGTTCTTTTTAATGGCTGAGTAATACTCCATTGTGTATATGTACCACTGCTTTCTTATCCATTCATCTGCTGATGGACATCTAGCTTGCTTCCATGTCCTGGCTATTATAAACAGTGCTGCGATGAACATTGGGGTACACGTGTCTCTTTCAATTCTGGTTTCCTCGGTGTGTATGCCCAGCAGTAGGATTGCTGGGTCATAACGCAGTTCTATTTCCAGTTTTTTAAGGAATCTCCATACTATTCTCCATAGTGGCTGTACTAGTTTGCATTCCCACCAACAGTGTAAGAGGGTTCTTCTCCACACCCTCTCCAGCATTTATTGCTTGTAGACTTTTGGATTGCAGCCATTCTGACTGGTGTGAGATGGTACCTCATTGTGGTTTTGATTTGCATGTCTCTGATAATTAGTGATGTTGAGCATCTTTTCATGTGTTTGTTAGCCATCTGTATGTCTTCTCTGGAGAAATGTCTGGTTAGTTCTTTGGCCATTTTTTGATTGGGCCATTTATTTTTCTTGAATTGAGCTGCAGGAGTTGCTTGTATATTTTTGAGATTAGTTGTTTGTCAGTTGCTTCATGTTATTATTTTCTCCCATTCTGAAGGCTGTCTTTTCACTTTGTTTATATTTTCTTTCATTGTGCAAAAGCTTTTAAGTTTAATTAGGTCCCATTTGTTTATTTTTGCTTTTATTTCCATTACTCTGGGCGGCAGATCATAGAGGATCCTGCTGTGATTTATGTCAGAGAGTGGTTTGCCTATGTTTTCCTCTAGGAGTTTTATAGTTTCTGGTCTTACATTTAGATCTTTAATCCATTTCAAGTTTATTTTTGTGTATAGTGTTAGAAAGTGTTTTACAAGTGGTTGACCAGATTTCCCAGCACCACTTGTTAAAGACATTCTCTTTTCTCTACTGTATATTCTTGCTTCCTTTGTTGAAGATAAGGTGACCATAGGTGCATGGATTTACCTCTGGGCTTTCTGTTTTGTTCGATTGATCTATCTTTCTGTCTTTGTGCCAGTACCATACTGTCTTGATGATTGTCGCTCTGTAGTAGAGATTGAAGTCAGGCAGGTTGATTCCTCCAGGTCCATTCTTCTTTCTCAAGATTGCTTTGGCTATTCGAGGTTTTTTGTATTTCCATACAAATTATGAAATTATTTGTTCTAGTTCTGTGAAAAATACCATTAGCAGCTTGATAGGGATGGCAATGAATCTATCGATTGCTTTGGCTAGTATACTCATTTTCACTATATTGATTCTTTCAGTCCATGAACATGGTATATTTCTCCATTTGTGTCATCTTTGATTTATTTAATCAGTGTTTTATAGTTTTCTATATATAATGCTGGACAGATCTGGTTAAAAATACTGGTTTGGCTACATACTACTGTGTAGCTTTGGGCAAGATAATGAACTTTCCTAAACCTTGATTTCCTCACTACTAAATTAGAGATGAACAAACTTGAGTCGCTGTAATGACTAAATAAGAAAAAAATACATAAAATGCTTAACTCAATGCAAAGCACAAAGTACATATTCATTTAAGATAGTGTCTGATTAGTGCCTCTTTTCTAGATCTTTTATAAGTGGTGGGAGACTTAGAACCCAATTTTGGACTTAATGGGTTCTCATTATATACTTGTTGAATTAATTGATGAGTCCTTCTCAAATATTCCAGAAATTCACTCTTTAGAAGGTTTCCAATTCCACTGTAAGTTCTAGTATTACTCACTAGTGGGCATCAGGTAGTTAACTATGCTCACAAAGGGAATTCAGTGCATTTCAATGCATTTTTTTCTAAGTAATTCTGACAACTGGAAAATTCTTTCTTATGATTAGCAAAAATCAGTCATCAAGTTTAACAATTGTTTTTCTTCATGCAAAGAGCCCTTTAGGTATTCATGTAAATGGATATGGCATAGATGCCCTCACAGATTTTTCTCTTCTCCAACTACATGAAACTGATATTTCATAAATTAAGTTGGGGGCATCAATAATCCTTAAATTGTATACAAACACTAGAGGCATTATTAATAAATAAGCATGGCAGATTGAAAACACTTTTTGTGTTTTCTTCCAAAACCAAATTAAAATAGATGGATTAAAAAAAAAAAAAAACACTGAGGACATGCAGAAGTGGACAGCTGACAGAGAAACGTTAGCAAAAATTTGGAAGATGGAACGAAGACAAATGAGTTGTCATTGATTTAGAAGATCAGAGAAAGCAAAAGTGAATTATTTGAATTTTTTTCTTGGTGTTGGTAGAAATCTAGTAGGGTTTTCTCACTGAGGATCCCTATAAAGGCCCAAGAATTAGGTACTTGAGTGTCTTTGATAGTAGAGTGTTGATGTCACTAGAATCAAAAGGATTGACTGAAAACATTTTCAACAAACTTTATTTACTCAAGACAGTTGGATGTAGGGTTTACATCCTAAACACCATGTCGCAGTTCATGTAGCCATATAGCCATGTAGTCATAGTCATATGACTATGACTTTTCTTTTTTAAAAATTTTATTTATTTTAATTGGAGGCTAATTACCTTACAATATAGCAGTAGATTTTGCCATACATTTACATGAATCAGCCATGGGTGTACATGTGTTTCCCATCCTGAACCCCCAGGCACATGTTAGCTAACATTTTCCATAAGTGTTTGCTTACTTTCCCTTTTAAAAGTAATGCATTGATATGATAATTTCTGAAACTATGATGTAAGTTCTTAAAGCAAAGAGTAAGAGAGGTGAATCTTTCTTTACAATAGCTGTGGTCAGTTCATAAGAACTTAGAAAATGTTAACGATAGACACTGTAAGCTAACTAACCAAATGACTATGCTTTTCTTGCTTTCACTAGTCATGTGATAAACTCCTGCCCACAAGACATAAGATGTGTGTGTTGTAAAAATTATAAAATTTTATTTTTATCTTTAAATTAAATGGAAAAATTACTCCTTCCTGCTATTTGACTGAAAATATGAAGCCCAAGACTGAAGCTACCTTTTAGTCATTTGTAAGTGCTCCCACAATTCCATAATTGTCTTTCCAAAGACCTGCCATTACTGGGAACATAAAGACTACCAACCATTTTAATAGTATTACTTCATATAAAGAAGTGACATTTTCTTATCTAATTTATTTTAGAATTCACTTTATTAAAAAATATTCATTTATTTAATATAAATTTATTTATTTTAATTGGACATTAATTACTTTACAATATTGTATTGGTTTTGCCATACATCAGCATGAATCCACCACAGGTATACACATGTTCCCAATTATCCCTAACTGAACTAACAGTCACAGTGGTAACTTTCCTATGTGTCTGCTTCCCACACAAGCATTTTCACCAAATGCATATATTCTTACTTTTCTTCACTGTATGTGAGGTTGTCTTTCAACTCTCTACCAAATGCATCTACCTAAGACAGACCCACAACCATGTGCTATGACCTTTTGATTTAATGCTTTTGAAATTACTATTAAGCATCAGTCTAACTCAGACAGAATAAACTCTCCATTATATTCATTAATTTTCTCAATAGCTAATGGTTTATTTCATATATTTGAAAAAATATAAAATTTTAATTATTCATTTGATTTTTGCTAGTCCATTTTCTCCATCACCAAACCCACCATATGTACCTTCTGGTGGGAGCACCGAACTACCTATAATTGCTGACAATACACACTTTAGTGAAAATACTGCTGTTTTCATTTGTGAATAGATATCAGCACAAGTGACCAATATTACTGTAGAGATTGAAGGAGTAATATTTTTAAAATTCTAAACTTCAGTATCATAAATGAACAAGGAACTTTAAAAATACTAGATGACAGCATGAACATATTCAATGATTAATATATCTTTTAACCTTTTCTGAAGTATATATATAAAAACCTCACATGAAGGAATGGTTTAATTGACAATCATATCAGTTCAGTGCAATACAAAGCTGCCCCAACAAGCAAGTTAAACTAATTTGCAAATGTCAAGCATGTCCCTTTAAATTGGTTCACTAACACACTTTTGGAGAGCAGTGTCAAGAACTAGAAGTCACTGGCATTCCTTATTAGCAGATCTCTTGGACAGGGTAAATAGGTTTAGACGGAAGTGGATTGATTAGCCTGCCTTAGAATGCAGTGCAGCATAGCAAGCTCCAACTGTTTTTCATCTGGTAGATAAAGAGTGAAACATTTCCAGCAAGCAGGTTTCTAATGAGAGCCAGAATGTGTCTCAGCCAATCAGCAAACTGAGGTTCACTAGCTGGGACACATATGTATTTATGTGAATCTTCCACTCCTAATTTAGACAGACTTTGGTGAAGCACACAAAGAAGCAGGCAGTTAATTCAACAGAAAAATTAGATGCAACTATGTTAAAAAGCATTAAGAGAAAATACTGAAGTAACAAAACACAAAACTGCTGAAACGTTGGAGTGGTAAGAATATAGAATTTTGTGACGTGTATTTTAAGAGTGATATTTAATTTCCTGGATTCTTCACTATATTGTTTTTTCTCAATTGTCATTGTACCTAAAGCTCTGATTTTTCCTTTTAAAAATGTGATATAAGTATGTGGGGCTATCCAAGTTGCAAGGGAGCAGGGAGAAGTACAGGACCTCATTAACCCCAAGAATACAATGAAAGTGACATGGGTGATGTCACAGGATTGTCAGGCACAGGACTGGAAAAGGTCAGTTTTCATTCCAATCCTAAAGAAAGGCAATGCTAAAGAATAGACAAACTACCGCACAACTGCACTCATTTCACATGCTAGCAAAGTAATGCTCAAAATTATCCAAGCCAGGCTTCAGAAGTATATAAACCATGAACTTCCAGATGTTCAAGCTGGATTTAGAAAAGCCACAGGAACCAGAGATCAATGTCAACATCTGCTGGATCATAGAACAAGCAAGATAATTGCTATAAAACATTTATTTTTGCTTTATTGACTATGCCAAAGCTTTTGACTGTGTGGATCATAACAAATTGTGGAAAATTCTTCAAGAGATGAGAACACCAGACCACCTGACCTGCCTTCCTGAGAAATGTGTTTGCAGGTCAAGAAGCAACAGTTAGAACTGGACATGGAACAACAGACTGATTTCAAATCAGGAAAGGAGTATGTCAAGGCTGTATATTGTCACCCTTCTTATTTAACTTATATGCAGAGTACATTATATGAAATGCTGGGCTGGGTGAAGCATAAGCTGGAATCAAGATTGCCAGGAGAAATATCCATAACTTCAGATATGCAGATAGTTCCAGCCTCATGGCAGAAAGTAAAGAGGAACTACAGAACCTCTTGATAAAAATGAAATAGGAGAGTGCAAAAGCTGACTTAAAACTCAAGATCAAAAAAGTAAGATCATGGCATCCAGTCCCATCACTGCATGGCTGTGATGGGGAAACACATCCCCAATCACAGATGGGGAAACAATGGAATCAGTGACAAACTTTACCTTTTGGGGCTGCAAAATCACTGCAGATGGTGACTGCAGCCATGAAATTAAAAGCACTTGATCCTTGGACGGAATGCTCTGACCAACATAGACAGCATATTAAAAAGCAGAGATATCACTTTGTCAACAAAGTCCATCTATTCAAAGCTATAGTTTTTCCAGCAGTCACATATGGATGTGATAGTTGGACCATAAAGAAAGCTGAGCACCAAATAATTGATGCTTTTGAATTGTGGCATTGGAGAAGACACTTGAGAGTCCCTTGGACTTCAAGAAGATCAAACCACTCCATCCTAAAGGAAATCAGTCACAGTATACACTGGAACTGGACGCACTGATGCTGAATCTGAAGCTCCAATATTTTGGCCACCTGATGTGAAGAGCTGACTCATTAGAAAAGGCCCTGATGCTCAGAAAGATTGAGGGCAGGAGGAGAAGGGGATGACAGAGGATGAGATGATTTGATGGCATCACTGACTCGAGAGATATGGTTTTGAGCAAGCTCCAGGAGTGATGGACAGGGAAGCCTGGCGTGCTGCAGTCCATGGGGTTGCAAAGAGTCGGGACACGACTGAACTACTAAACTGTGTTAAATGCGTGATATGCTTTTGGGCCTGTGATATGTCTTTCATGTACACTGAGTAATTTTTATTTAATACAGATTACTATGTAGAATTATAATAATTATGGTCATGTGTGAATAAGCCATATGTCAACTTTGGCTGCTGCTGCTGCTGCTATGTCGTTTCAGTCGTGTCTGACTCTGTGTGACCCCATAGATGGCAGCCCATCAGGCTTCCTCGTCCCTGGGATTCTCCAGGCAAGAACACTGGAATGGGTTACCATTTCCAGATATTTATCAGCTAGGATGATCATGGGTGGTAAGGTATGGAATCTTGTAAAGTGTGCATAACATTGCTTCTGTGATAATGGCTCTTTTGAAAATTAATGAAAACTTTATGGAGTATATATTGAAATGTTTATGGCATACGAGGTATTCAGTATTGCATCTTCATTATTCTCATATCTTTATATCAAATTTTCCCTCAAGAACATAAGATTTTAAAACTGTGTATTATAAAGATATCTCAGATCTCTATGAAGTAACTCACTTTCTAGAAAATGTGTCATAGTGGAAAAAAGGCTTTTGGAATAGGACGTACTGATTTCCATATTCACTGTTTTTATTTTTATTTTATTTTATTTTTTTTATAGTCTTGAATTCTTGACTTTATTATTTTTTTTTGATTTTTTTTTATTAAATTTTAAAATCTTTAATTCTTACATGTGTTCCCAAACATGAAACCCCCTCCCACCTCCCTCCCCATAACATCTCTGTGGGTGATCCCCATGCACCAGCCCCAAGCATGCTGTATCCTGCGTCAGACATAGACTGGCGATTCAATTCTTACATGATAGTATACATGATAGAATGCCATTCTCCCAAATCATCCCGCCCTCTCCCTCTCTCTCTGAGTCCAAAAGTCCGTTATACACAGCTGTGTCACTGTTTTTATATTATTTAATTCCCTACATCATCTTCATTAGTATATCATACGTATAACACACAGGGTTGTAATTGAAATTGTAACTGAAAGCCTTGCCTAGTGCTAATAAACAGTGAACACATAATAAATATCATATTGAGTGACATCTTTAACCCCCTAAATATTTTCACTTAATAACAATAGATTTTTGTTCTGCAAAGGAAACCACTGTCAGTATATGGAGGGACAATCTGAGTTAATATTGAAGTCAGCCAGATTCCTGAGTCTGAACACAAAGGTTTGTTTATGTCTTTGTATATAAACAGCTTATATGAAATATCACTCATTGGAATCCATGCTAAAGTTCATATCTGTCTCCATGAGAAACTTACCTCAATAATTTTTACTTCCCTTCCTTATAAATTATTTATGGATTTACCTGACCGCATTCTGTTGCAGTGATCCAGAGACATTTTATAAACCCTTTCTTGGTTTTATAAATACATCAGTAGAGAAAACTAGTCAATTTTCAGCCATGTATGCATCACATTTCCTAATGTTGCTTTATTTTTTAACATATAATTTTTACCTGTGATACACACTGGTTTTCAGAGACCTGTATTTAAAATTGGAATCAAAGAAGTCAAACTTCCCTTTAGTTAAACATCAGTCCTTCCACTATGCCTGGAGGCATCATAAATATAGCTCTGTACTGCAAATAGCAATATATTATTTTGCTATCTGAAATGAGACGGTAAAAAAAGGAAACATGTCTTCTCTTGTCATGAACTACAAACACAATGTTCCAGAAAGAAAACAACCATGTCAGCAAAATCTGAGAGATAAAACCACAGGCTGTCACTGGTCTTTACAGAGCAATGTGGTAATGACAGTGAGCAACATTTCTAAAAGGAACATTACCAGCAGAGTGAGCCTCAATGGTGTAAGCACATGCCCTGAAGAGGTTAAATCTAGCATCAAAGTCCAGGAAATTGCTATATAAAATATATCACACATAATAATAGAGAGGTGATAATTAATATGAAGCTGGAGTATTAGTATCCAAACACTATGAGTGCAGTACATAAAGAGTCAAATGACAGAAGTGGTTATTTCACAGTAGAAGAAATACTATTGGTTAACAAGTATATGGAAAAAATGTCTGGCTTAAATTTTTTTAAAAATTAAACTTCTCATAGGGTATAGGGGCTGCATCTAATATAAAAGATTTCCCCATAAAACACAGAACAATATAAAGCATGTTATTCCAACTATAAGATTAGTAAACACTTTCAAAATGATGACATGTATGTTGCTGTAGTAAATGAGACACTTCATACTTGAGTCATAATGGTTTAATCAGTCAAATGAAACTGGACAGCAATAGAAATATATATTTAAGATATTTTTTAAGTTTGTGTAATTTGTTCTAATAATTACAATTCTGTGGATCTCCTTTTTTTGTAATAATCTTAATTACAAAATAATTATGTGCAAAGATTTTGATTATAGTGCTATTTCTTTATAGGAAGATATTAGAAATGTATAAAATATCTTATAAAAGAAGAATGATTAATTTACATCATAAAACTTAATCATAGTCCTAAAAATAATATTTTGAAGATTATACATGTGTATATATGTGTTCATACTCAAACATTTCTTAACCAAGGCTTTTATTCTACAATTAATGCTACTGCTGCTGCTGCTGCTAAGTCGCTTCAGTTGTGTCCAACTCTGTGTGACTCCATAGATGGCAGCCCACCAGGCTCCCCCATCCCTAGGATTCTCCAGGCAAGAATACTGGAGTGGGTTGCCATTTCCTTCTCCGAATGCTACTGCTATTGGTATACTAATAGATAAAATTTATTAAGCAGCTAAAATTTCTCAGATATTCTTCAAACAATTTATGTTTAATATTACATATAATTCTCCTTGGGGCTTCTCAGATTGCACTAGTGGTAAAGAACCCACATGACAATGCAGGAGACATAAGAGACAGGGATTCAATCCATGGATTGAGAAGATCCCCTGAAGGAGGGGATGGCAACCCATTCCAGTATTTTTGCCTGGGGAATTCTATGGACAGAGGATCCTGGAGGGCTACAGTTCATAGAGTCACAAAGAGTCAGACACAACTGAAGCAACTTAGCATGCATGTATGTCTAATCCTCATCATAACCATATAATGTAAGTCCCATATCACAGATAAAAGAAAGTCACAAACAAATAGTTGATCTGAGAGTTGAATCTATACAACTGAATTATTTCAAATTGAAGTAATTAGGTTTGGATAAGATCATGAGAGTGGAGCCCTCCTGATGTAATTAGTGCCTTTACAAGGAGAAGAGGCACCAGAGCTCTCTCTACCTGCTAGAATACAAGAAGGCAGTCATCTACAAGTCAGGAATAAAACTTTCATCAGAACTCAATCATGCTGGCAAACTTATTTGAGTTCCCATTCTCTAGGACTGCGAAAAGTAAATACATGCTATTAAAATTTTTAAAAAAAAAATATTTTCAATTGTTTCTGGAAAGATGCAGACACTGGGCAAGATTGAAATGGATGAGCTGTAATTTTAAGTATTATTGATTATTTTATCATTAACCATCTGATTATTCAGATAGATAAATATGTTTTGCTATGTGCTTTTATGATTTCAAGGCTCATGAAATGGAAACACATGAAAAGATCTGGGCTTGTGTAATTTTTTGACTATGTGTTAATTTCTTAAAGTAAAGATACCTCAACTGAATATAAAAGTTACAGTTTGAACCAAAATAAGCATTGTACCTGTGTGAGGATTTCAGCGAGAAACGAACAACATACTTAATGAGATGACTAATGAAAGTTAAATCATGGAGTATTTAGGAAGTTGTGATCAGCTTTTTCATTTTTGTTTTGTTTTGTTTTGTTTTTAAGAGAACCAAGAAGTAGGCAAGGTGAGAAAGAATCCAGAGACTGGCAAAATTTGGGAGCCAGAGAGTCTTTTGCAGTCAAAATCTTGAAGGGCAAGGAGATAGAGCAATTAGCAGAATCTAGAGAGAAGATATACACTTTTAAGTGAGCTCTAAAGAATTAGTGCTCCTTGGTAGGGGAACAAAGCCAATCCACAGCAGCTCAATAGAGACAGCAGTAGAAAAGTTGATACCCACAAATTCACACTCCTTGCTCTCTTTTTCCTGGGGGTACCTCACCTGTGAAGACAACAGGAAATCCAGTGAGTCACAGAATTCTCTTTATGGAATTCATAATGCCAGCTTCCTAGGGCAAGAACAGACCAGAAAAGAATAAAGTAGACTAGCCTGTGGTAGATTATTTTCAATACTGGTTTCAATTATTTCATTTTCTGTATCTATGAACTTTCAATGTGACTGTGGTTCATCTTCTATTAAGATAATGAACCTTGTCATTTTCTTTTTATTCTGGCCAAATAGCGCATAGAACAAGTATATGCATGCACTTGAGGTTCTGAGCCTAAACCACAAGATGTTTTCCTTCTTTTAACAAATGGCAATCCACTCCAGTACTATTGCCTGGAAAATCCCATGGACAGAGGAGCCTGGTAGGCTACAGTCCATGGGGTTGCAAAGAGTTGGACATGACTGAGCGACTTCATTTTCACTTTCAGCCACCATGAAGGTAAGCACAATGCTAGACTACTGGGTGATGAGGAATCAGTGGTCAAAACTGGATAAGCTTAGTTGGTCCAGTGAAGCCCCAAGTAATGCTAGGTCAAACAAGAGCAGCAGATCTACCCACACAACTCAGAGCTACCCATGGCTGCATAAGGAATCCAGCTTATTAATAAACACATAAACAATAATAAAAGGTTGTTGCTTTAAGTTACTTAGTTTGGGACTGGTTTATTATGAAGCAATAACTAATCACTGCAATATTCTGAGTTTACTCATTCAAAAATTTTTGTTAGCCATGTTAGATGAACAAGCACTGTACTAAGTATAGCACAGATAGAGTGATTAAATATGAACACATAATCTGTTTATGCAAAATATAAGTAAACCACATAGTGTTTTAACCACATGAAGTGTGTGTGCTCAGTCATATCTGACTATTTGTGACCCCATGGACTGTAGTCTGCCAGGCTCCTCTGTCCAAGTGAAGTGTGAAAATCACTCAGTCATATCTGACTTTTTGTGACCTCATGGTCTATACAGTCCATGGAATTCTCCAGGCACAACACTGGAGTGGGTAGTCGTTCCCTTCTCCAGGCATCTTTCCAACCCAGGGATCAAACCCAGGTCTCCCTCATTGCAGGTGGAGTCTTTACCAGCTGAGCCACGAGGAAAGCCCAAGAATACTGGAGTGGGTAGTCTATTCCTTCTCCAGGGGATAAACCCAGGAATCGAACTGGGGTCTCCCACACTGCAGGCAGATTCTTTACCAACTGAGGTATCAGGGAAGCCCTCCTCTGTCCAAGAAGAATGGTTAATTTAAGAGGTGGATATATATTTAGAGAAGAAAGACAAGTACAAAAAAGAGTTAAAAGCATAAAAGTGAAAGATATGCTTATTCAGTTTTTAGTTGTCAGCTAACCTGGTTTTTCTACTAGTCTATGAAAATAAATAGAATTTCATTAAGATACTATTTTTAACCATTTATTCCATTTATAATACATTAGTAAATATTTTATAACTATGGCATATACATATAGTTATACATTTATTCATTTCCAAACATTTCCAAGTTTGTCTTAAAAATATATAAAACACTGGATATTTAAATAGTTTGTACTTCCATATTACAAAATATTCATAAAAATATACTATAATTTATTTGTGACTGTTATATTATTACTATTAATGATTAATAATAATACATAGCATTTTTTGAGTATTTCTGACACTGGGCTAAGTGTTTTGAAGGCATTTTTTCATGTTACTTGAATAATGGTAATTTCTCCTTTTACTTATTTGCAAAATAGGATTTGAACACATAAATAACTTTTGTCAGGTCACACAATATAAAGTGGTGACCTGGCATTACAATACTCTCTCACACACATACACACATTATATATGCCTATTAAAATGGACTATATATGTGTATATGTGTTAGTTGCTCAGTCATTTCTGACTCTGCGAACCATGGACTGTAATTCTCCAGGCAAGAATACTAGAGTGGGTAGCCAATCCCTTCTCCAGGGGATCTTCCTGACCCAGGGATCAAACTCGTGTCTCCTGCATTACAGGCAGATTATTTACTGTCTGAGCCACTAGGGAAGCCACAAGGGAAGCCTGTACAGTAGCTTTTATTTATACACTAGTCTCCAGATGAGTATTTCTACCTGCCTCAAGAGTATGAGGTCATAAAAAAGTAAATCACAATTATTTTTCTCTTCATAATATCAGAATCAATTAATTCAACAGTGACTAATTATTAGTTGAATGTTTGCTATGAGGTAAGTGTTCACAGTTTGCTAAACTGCATAAGCTTATGATTTGTTTTACTTAAATAGGGCTTCTGCAAAAATTTGCAAAAGCAATACAGAATCTTAGTGTCTCTGCCCATTTACTTTATTATAGACAGATTCTATAAGAATTAAGCTAAAGAATTAAGGAAAGAGCAAAACAAATCATATCGTCTACATTCAACACCTAGTAATTCAAAATTCTCTCCTCTATTAAAAAGAACTAAGTAATTCAACATTCAAGAACTTTGACAAATATTTCAGATAAATCAGAAAAAAATAAGATTTTCAGATTAACATTTGTAATCGCAAGATCATAAATTCAAACTAGAGATGTGTTTTAACAAGAGAGAAAAACAGTTCAAAATAAGTACAATAATTAAAAAGAAAGCTAGAATCATTGTCTCTAAATTATTAAGACTTTACATGTAAATGGTGAAAATAGCGAAAGAGGCTTCTGTGCTGCTTCTTATTTGGAGCTTGTGAAGGCTATCATCTATTTGATTTTATTCTCCAAAGGCATTCACATGTTTCAAATAGAAGTCCAATTGAATTTTCTATGATGATGGAAAAGTTTGATGACTGCACTGTCGAATATGGTAGCTACTAGTCATATAGGCTATTTGAGGAGCTGAAATGCGGTCAGTGTTACTAAGGAAGTACATTTTTTATTTTATTGTATTTCAACTAGGTTAAATGTAATTATAAAAAAGTTTATGTGACTGGTTGTAAAAATAGTTACAGAAAAAGGATTCTGAAAGATAGAAACTTTATTTTCACCCAAAGTTCCCAAGAACCAAAGTATATTTTATACCAATGGAAAAAAAATAAAAAAGTAGTAAACAGTTGTATACTTTTATGCTTTGAAGGTGATTTGACTATTCAGAACATCATACAATGTAAGTAAAATTAGGTTTTCAATAAAGCATGGTTATTTTTCAAATTCAATCATATTTATGGATTACAATGAATGAAATGATACACAGAATAAATTAGAAGTGTCTCAATTACTTTAGGGACTTCCCTAATAGCTCAGTTGATAAAGAATCTGCCTGCAATGCAGGAGACCCTGGTTCAATTCCTGGGTCGAGAAGATCCCTTGGAGAAGGGATAAGCTACACATTCCAGTATTCTTGGGCTTCCCTTGTGACTCAGCTGGTAAAGAATCCACCTGCAATGTGGAAGGCCTGGGATCAACTCCTGGGTAGGGAAAATCCCTTGGAGAAGGTGAAGACTACCCACCCCAGTATTCTGGCCTGGAGATTTTCAAGAACTGTATAGTCCATGGGGACACGAAAAGTTGGAGACACTGAGCAATTTTCACTTTCATTTTCAATTACATTAAATTCTCTCAAACAAAGTATCAAAATCAAATATTAAGCCACAGAAAATAGGGAAGTTTGAAAATGATTTACTTTTCTGTACTGCAGGTGTGTGACATCTTAGCTATGAAAAGGCAGAATTTCTTTTCTCATTCACATCTACTCTCACTTAAGCAGGGAGCAGGAGAGAGACAAACACCAGGAAGAAGTATAAATCAATACTTTTCATTTCCCAAGAAAAGTAGTTCTGTACAAATAAATCTGACTCCAATCCATTTGGAATACAGTAGGGAAACAGGTCTTACATTCAATGACTTTCAACTGTTTTTTTTTCTTTAATATGTCAAGATATTGCCCTTAGCATTTTTTAAAAAAAAATTACTTTATTTTACTTTACAATACTGTATTGGTTTTGCCATACATCAACATGAATCTGCCAGGGCTGTACATGTGTTCCCAATACTGAACCCCCCTCCCATATCCCTCCCCATACCATCTCTCTGGGTCATCCCAGTGCACCAGCCCCAGGCATCCTGTATCCTGCATCAAACCAGATTGGCGATTCGTTTCTTATATGATACTATACATGTTTCAATGCCATTCTCCCAAATCATCCCACCCTCTCCCTCTCCCACAGAGTCCAAAAGACTGTTCTATACATCTGTGTTTCTTTTGCTGTCTCGCATACTGGGTTATCATTACCATCTTTCTAAATTCCACATATATGTGTTAGTATACTCTATTGGTATTTTTCTTTCTGGCTTACTTCACTCTGTATAATCGGCTCCAGTTTCATCCACCTCATTAGAACTGATTCAAATGTATTCTTTCTAATGGCTGAGTAATACTGCATTGTGTAGATGTACCACTGCTTTTTTATCCATTCATCTGCTGATGGACATCTAGGTTGCTTCCATGTCCTGGCTATTATAAACAGTGCTGCGATGAACATTGGGGTACACGTGTCTCTTTCAATTCTGGTTTCCTCGGTGTGTATGCCCAGCAGTAGGATTGCTGGGTCATAACGCAGTTCTATTTCCAGTTTTTTTAAGGAATCTCCACACTGTTCTCCATAGTGGCTGTACTAGTTTGCATTCCCACCAACAGTGTAAGAGGGTTCCCTTTTCCCCTACCCTCTCCAGCATTTATTGCTTGTAGACTTTTGGATCACAGCCATTCTGACTGGTGTGAAATGGTACCTCATTGTGGTTTTGATTTGCATTTCTCTGATAATGAGTGATGTTGAGCATCTTTTCATGTGTTTGTTAGCCTCTGTATGTCTTCTTTGGAGAAATGTCTATTTAGTTCTTTGCCCATTTTTTTGGTTTGGTCGTTTATTTTCCTGGAATTGAGCTGCAGGAGTTGCTTGTATATTTTTGAGATTAGTTCTTTGTCAGTTGCTTCATTTGCTATTATTTTCTCCCATTCAGAAGGCTGTCTTTCACCTTGCTTATAGTTTCCTTTGTTGTGCAGAAGCATTTAATTTTAATTAGATCCCATTTGTTTATTTTTGCTTATAATTCCAGTATTCTGGGAGGTGGGTCATAGAGGATCCTGCTGTGATTTATGTCGGAGAAAGTTTTGCCTATGTTCTCCTCTAGGAGTTTTACATTTTCTGGTCTTACGTTTAGATCTTTAATCCATTTTGAGTTTATTTTTGTGTATGGTGTTAGAAAGTGTTCTAGTTTCATTCAACTTTTAACTGAACTAGCATTTTGTGTTGAGAATCATCTAAAAGGTGGTAAAGAAAATTAACTGTTTTTTCTTTTCTCTCAGTGTTAATGCACAGGAATGAGTTTGAAGGATAAAATCAAATAGGTGATAGCCTTCACAAGATTCAAAAAAGAATCAGTGGTTAAGTGCTGCATCTCAGATTTTCCCTCAGTCCATCTAGAACCACCTCCCTCAGAATTAAAGGACTCACTATCTCCTCTTACCTCCCAAGTCAGTTTTTTTTCTTTCTAGAATATTCTTAGCTATAAAGGCAAAGGCATGCTCATGGAATAATCACTTCTGTTTTTATTGTGAAATTTTAAAAACACTGAGATATACTTTCAATGTCTCCTTTGGAAATGTAACATATACTTAACTCTCTCAATGTAAATTTCCTAATTTGAATTCAACAGGAAATCTTACACAGACAACATTCTTCAAATGTTGTCATAAATTACTTCCTCTTAAAAAATCAATAATAAGGATGTAATCCCTAAAAAAGATATACTGGGATATATTTCTGTTAATATTAATTTTAATTTTAACTAATTTATTTTGAAAAATAAATACTTGTATTACTGAATATATACACATATAAACATATAAATATATAATATGACAACTTAGTAATTATTGGAACAATTTCTTTCAGCAATCACATTGAAATGGTATGTGTCTGCTTTATTGGAATGACATCAATACATCCTTTAATGTTAAGTCACATAGTACAGATTACTTTCTAAGACTGTGTGCACTTCACTATTGTTACATAGTATAAAACATCTGAAATAGAGGAAAGAAATGATTGAAATCAATCTAATTTAGATGAAATATAATTAAATAAAAATATGATGACCCTGTATGCAAGACAGCAAAAAAGACACAGATGCGTATAACGGACTTTTGGACTCAGAGGGAGAGGAAGAGGGTGGGATGATTTGGGAGAATGGCATTGTAACATGTATACTATCATGTAAGAATCAAATCGCCAGTCTATGTCCGACGCAGGATACAGCAAGCTTGGAGCTGGTGCATGGTGATGACCCAGAGAGATGTTATGGGGAGGGAGGTGGGAGGGGGGTTCATGTTCGGGAACACATGTACACCCGTGGTGGATTCATGTCAATGCATGGCAAAACCATTACAGTATTGTAAAGTAAAATAAAGTAAAAATAAAAATTAAAAACTAAAAATAAAAAATAAAAAAGCATTTCTTAGAAATTAAAGGAGAAGTTTGCACTAGCTATTTTTATACAAACTCTTAATGGCAAAATTTCAAAGTAAGTTGACAAATCAAAGAATTGTGATTTAGAGTTTAAAAAGTAAAATCACTGCTTGTGATTATGCCAAATACAATTATAGAGGTGGGTGTTTAAGGCATACTATCCAGAAGCAAGTAATCCTAGCTTGAACTGTGACACAGAAATTTAGTTTTGTGATCTTGGCAAATACAGTTAGTTTCTCTGTGCCTTAGTTTCTTATGTGATAATGGATTAATAATAACACCTACAATATAAAGTTGAAGTGAGAAGTAAGTAAGTTTTCATGTGTACACATTGCAGGATGGACAGTAACTAAGTACTATATATTTTGTGCTATTTTAAAATATGATCACAGAATCTTTGTTGTACCTATATTGAATGGATCTCAACCCACCTCCATTTGAATGTTAACTGTTACTTGATGAAAGTGAAAGAGGAGAGAGAAAAAGCTGGCTTAAAGCTCAACATTCAGAAAACAAAGATCATGGCATACATTCCCATCACCTCATGGGAAATAGATGTGGAAACAGTGGAAACAGTGTCAGACTTTATTTTGGGGGGCTCCAAAATCACTGCAGATGGTGACTGCAGCCATGAAATTAAAAGATGCTTACTCCTTGGAAGAAAAGTTATGATCAACCTAGATAGCATATTCAAAAGCAGAGACATTACTTTGCCGACTAAGGTCTGTCTAGTCAAGGCTATGGTTTTTCCTGTGGTCATGTATGGATGTGAGAGTTGGACTGTGAAGAAGGCTGAGTGCCGAAGAATTGATGCTTTTGAGCTGTGGTGCTGGAGAAGACTCTTGAGAGTCCCTTGGACTGCAAGCAGATCCAACCAGTCCATTCTGAAGGAAATCAGTCCTGGGATTCTTTGGAAGGAATGATGCTAAAGCTGAAACTCCAGTACTTTGGCCACCTCATGAGAAGAGTTGACTCATTGGAAAAGACTCTGATGCTGGGAGGGATTGGGAGCAAGAGGACCAGGGGACGACAGGGGATGAGATGGCTGGATGGCATCACTGACTTGATGGACGTGAATCTGAATGAACTCTGGGAGTTGGTGATGGATAGGGAGGCCTGGCGTGCTGCGATTCATGGGGTAGCAAAGAGTCGGAAACTACTGAGCGACTGAACTGAACTGAACTGAATAACTTGTTTCTAACAACAACCTGTGGGAGAAATGGCTGAGTATATGTGACTTCTCAGTGCAGGTTATAAAAGACACTGAGTTATTTATTGTTCTTCTCCCTTGTAGTACTTACTTTGAGGAAAAATGCTGAAGCATCATTTGGACACTAACACAAGCCTATGAAAAGGTCCTGGAGTCCTCCAAAAAACAGTCCACAAGGAACAAAGGTGACATGCTGATAGCTATGTGAATGAGTCATGAACTTCATGAGAAACTAAAAAGTCTCATAACTGTGGTAATAAATATATGCTGTTTCAGCCTGCCAAAAGTTTTAGGTTATTTGTTAACCCAAATTAGGTAACCAAAACAAGTTTCAGTTATTATTATTGAGTCTATACTGCATTAATAATAACTGACACTTGTGATGCTGTGTAAGTGATGCACTCAATATGTTAGCAAATTTGGAAAACTCAGCAGTGGCCACAGGACTGCAAAAGGTCAGTTTTCATTCCAATCCCAAAGAAAGGCAATGACAAAGAATGCTCAAACTACCTCACAATTGCACTCATCTCACACGCTAGTAAAGTAATGCTCAAAATTCTCCAAGCAAGGCTTCAGCAGTACATGAACCATGAACCTCCAGATGTTCAAGCTAGTTTTAAAAAAGGCAGAGGAACCAGAGATCAAATTGCCAACATTTGCTGGATCATCAAAAAAGCAAGAGAATTTAAAAAAAAATCTATTTCTGCTTTATTGATTATGCCAAACCCTTTGACTGTATGGATCACAATAAACTGTAGAAAATTCTGGCAAAGATGGGAATACCAGACCACCTGACCTGCCTCTTGAGAAACGTATATACAGGTCAGGAAGCAACAGTTAGATCTGGACATGGAACAACAGACTGGTTCCAAATAGGAAGAGGAGTATGTCAAGGCTGTATATCGTCACCCTGCTTATTTAACTTATACGCGGAGTACATCATGAGAAACACTGGGCTGGAAGAGGCACAAGCTGGAATCAAGATTGCCGGGAAAAATATCAATAACCTCAGATATGCAGACGACATCACCCTTATGGCAGAAAGTGAAGAGGAACTAAAAAGCCTCTTGATGAAAGTGAAAGTGGAGAGTGAAAAAGTTGGCTTAAAGCTCAACATTCAGAAAACTAGGATCATGGCACCCAGTCCCATCACTTCATGGCAAATAGATGAGGAAACAGTGGAAACAGTGGCTGACTTTATTTTTCTGGGCTCCAAAATCACTGCAGATGGCAACTGCAGCCATGAAATTAAAAGATGCTTACTCCTTGGAAGGAAAGTTATGACCAACCTAGACACCATATTAAAAAGCAGAGATATTACTTTGCCAACAAAGATCCATCTAGTCAAGGCTATGGTTTTTCCAGTACTCATGTATGGATATTAGAGTTGACACTATAAAGAAAGCTGACAGCCAAAGAACTGATGCTTTTGAACTGTGGTGCTGAAGAAGACTCTTGAGAGTCCCTTGGACTGCAAGGATATCCAGCCAGTCCATCCTATAGGAAATCAGTCCTGGGTGTTCATTGGAAGCACTGATGTTGAAGCTGAAACTCCAATATTTTTGCCATCTGATGTGAGGAGCTGACTCTGAAAACACCCTGATGCTGGGAAAGATTAAGGGCAGGAAGAGAATGGGACAATAGAGGATGAGATGGTTGGATGGCATCAGCGACTCAATGGGCATGAGTTTTGGTAAACTCCAGGAGTTGGTGATGGACAGGGAAACCTGGCGTGCTGCGGTTTTTTGGGTTTGCAAAGGGTTAGTCAGACACAACTGAGCAACTGAACTGAACTGAATACTGCATTAAAGCATTATTTAAAAGTGAAAAAATTATGTTAATGTTTTTCCCACTCCACAGATGAAACTGTGCCTGACTTTTTTTAATATAAATTTATATATTTTAATTGGAGTCTAATTACTTTACAATATTGTATTGGTTTTGCCATACATCAACATATAACAAATGAAAAGTAACACTAAATTTTTTTAGAGTGAAAACATTTACATAATACTGATTTAAGTCTACTGTTTTGTTTACTAAGTATTTTCACCAAATATTTAAAACAAATAGAAAATGTATTTTTTCCATTGTTTTATTTAACTTGAGCAGTTACTTAAGTGCTTCCAGTTCAGAATTCAAGAGTGTAATGAAATTAATTTTGTTATAAGATACATATTTTTATTGTAACATAAAATGATTTTTGTTATTGATAAGTCATTTTAGAAATGGAAATTATACCAGGTAAATTCTAACACTTCATGCACTCTTCCACCCAGTCTTGTAGCAAATATTTATCATTTTACATACATAGTTCTAACCTACTCAATATGTAATGGTGAAGAAGACAAACATTATTGCTTGCCTTAGGGGGCTTACATTCTAGAAAAGTATGCTGGTAACAACTCTGATTGTCATCTTTATGATACACAAAATCTTTTATTGGATCACTGCTATCATAATGAATAGGAAAATGCACTCTGTGCAGAGTCCCTGTCTCACAGAGATAATTTGTATGATACATTGACTAGAAGAGAGCCATAAAGATTGTATGGTACCACCTTTCAGATTGAATCTGAATTTAGCATTTTTTTAAAATATAATAGCTTATAGACATAATATTAGAAATTCTGGGAGATAATTTCTGCTTCTAAATCCCTATTATATCTCCATCTTAATTCACAAATTCCTATTAACATAAGAAATCAATGTTCTAAAATTTAAGATGACAGCTGTGGGTAAAGGTCTTATATAAACATATTTATACTCAAGAGAAAAACTCATACATTTAGAGTACTAACTGTGATATAAGGAGCAAGGAAAAAAAAAAAAAAAGAGCAAGGCAGGAGATGGATCAAGGACGCTGACTTACAGATAGGCTCAGACTGATAATCCCTTGGTAGGAAGATGCTGAAAAATTATTTGACAGACAAATTTTTTCAGAATCATAGCAAAATGAGAAGAGATATACTTACATAGAAAAACTTTATAGATTAATTTGGAAAAAATTTTTTGGAACGTGTACTCTTACTTTTTTTTTTTAACAGAAATTTATAGGAATTCATTGTTACATAAATGGACCAGTATTTTCTGATAAAGAACACAGAAACAGATCCACATGTAAAAGAATTCACATTACAAAGTGACAGTTATATATCAGTAGGTATACGTAATTGAGACAACAAAGTGGTCCTCTATGGGAAGAATTCAAATAATTAAAAAAAAAATAAGTACAATTGGCTATAAAACATATCCTTTGCCTACTGTTCTATCAGGTTATTGGGTTTATATTCTAGTTAATTTGTAGGAGCTTATTATATTTTGGGTCAATTAATCCTTTGTAACAGGAGTTGCAAATACTTAATACTTTTAAATAATTTTAATGATAATTCCTGTTGATACTGTGTTAGATGAAAGAAGTTGCCTGAACTGAAATTAATAAAAAAATTATCTAAGAACCTCAATGACTGAAGAGAAGTTGTTAAAATCTGGTATTATGATCAATAGAAGACAAAGTACATGAAAATCTTGACTATAACAATATTATTAGTGACTTGCTGAAATGAAGGTAAGAAAAAAAGTTTTGTGGAAAATATATATTAATCATAGATTATATAAGTCTTAAATAGTGTTATTAACACTACTTCCATACATGTATTACTAAATAAACATATTTCAAGTCATAACATAAAAATAAGGATAGGTCATTTGGAGGCCTGCAAGTACAGGGGTAGAATTATTGTAGAGGGCTAAAGTAAAGGACTGGCATGTAAATAAAGAGATTGGAAAGATTCAGATCAACCTTAAGCAGTTGTATGCTGGTTTATAACTTTGAAACATCTATTTATAAAGTCTTCCTTTTCCTTTGCATTTTTTGACAGATAAATAGCTGGATATGTAGGAAGAAAGGCATAGCAACTAATCAATTTAGGCAATCAAATATCATCACTTACAAAATGGATAATATATTTGCTTATTTTATATCTAATTCTTGTAGAGTTGCTTTGCTTTATAAAATATTTATATTCATGAAAAACAATCCTCCCATACGAATGGCTTATATCACTTCCCTGAAAAATCTACATTCATATCATAGATGTGTTTGTATTTCAAGTAGTGCTCTCTCCCACACAGACTGATAGGCTTCAGTACCAAACAGAATTATGTCCAAAGGAAGGGCAGTCAACACTTTTGTTAATATAAGGATATCTCAGGACATAAAGGGAGACTCCAACTCCTGCTCTTACTGTGAGGAAGTGAAATGGTTTAAGAACAGCCTTCCCTGCCCCATATACACAGTGAAACATCTTTTCTTCTTTGCAAATATGTATGCTTAGAAGAAAAACTGTCCTCTCCTAGCAGTTCTATGTTGAATGTCAATCAACAAACATACCAACTTTGTTAAATACATCGTTTAGCAAGTAACTTTTGTATCCATAGCCTGTTTTTCTTTTCCCTCATAATTAAAAAAAAAAAATCAGGAAACAGAAAAAACTTCAGGTTTTATATTATTAAAAATTATTACAGTGAGCAAACATATCATACATTAAGACAGAAGATGATTATTAATTATTCCATTAAAAAAAAGGAAAGTGAAAGAGACAAATGGTTTAATACAGGACACTCAGGAAATCTCCAGCAGAAATAGAAATAAAAGGACAGTACAAGGCAGCTCACTGGTGCTCAACATTGCGGTGCTTCAGCTCTTCAACAGGATGATTAACTTTGACAGGTTAAATTAACACAAACATAAAACAGAGGAAATCTATCCTTGCTTGTCTCTCTGCCAGGAAATACAAGCCTTTAATTGCTGTGATCCCACTCTTCAGTATAAACTCAGCCAAATGCTTACATCAAGAGATTGATTTTGCACAGCAAGACTCTACTCTGATTTTAGGGTCATTGGAGATTAGCATCCTTTTCACAACAGAGTTTTCCCTTAAATTCTATCCAGGTTACATGAAAGTACAATAAATGCCTTGGCCTGTATAAACAATGCTTTAAAAGGAATGTACACCCGTGGTGGATTCATGTCAATGTATGGCAAAACCAATACAGTATTATAAAGTAAAATAAAGTAAAAATAAAAATTAAAAAAAAAAGGAATCAGACAAGCATAAGACCGATACTTTAAAAGGAATTACCCATCTACAGTAAAACATTTTTTATCTATATACTTTTTTGATAAGGATAAATCAGCAGATCTAACAATATATTTGTTTGAAAATATATTTGACATGTGTTAACCCAATGATTGCCCATTGAGGATGCACACTATAAGACAACATTTTTTGGTTTTCACATTAAAGATACTATGACCTCTTTCTTCTTTACATAAAATACAAGAAATAAATTCACAGTTGCAGGACATCTTTTCAGGCAAACAATGCAGGGAATAATGATAGTTATTTGTTCAACATCTTTTCAAAGTCCTGCTTTAATAATATTCAACCACCTTGAAAATAGTCTCATTAAACTGATCGTGATCCTTAAAAACGGTCAAAATATGTTGGCAGGTTTTCATTTGCTTAGTCCTGGCTTTGTTTTTCTAGATTCTATGACTCTTTGGTTCTACTTTCCAGTCCCAGATATTAGCTCCTATGTACCTTTATTTAACTAAAATAGTTTTTTATTCTGGTTTACTGCACTGTCCTAAACAACACTATATGCATTAAGTTTTTAAATCCCATAATAACTTTTAGTTAAGAAAATTGAAGATCAGCGAGATTAAAGAACTTGCCAAAGACCAAATAGCTAGAAAACAGCAAAGTAAATATTTAAATTTGTGTTTCACAGTTTAACTAAACAAGAAATAGTGCTCTTGTGTATGTATCCATGCTGTTGGTCCAATTTGTGTCCATGTATGATTGGCCCTATGGTTTAGATATTAAAAATGCTAGAATTTAGAGAAAAAAAAAACAACCACATATGAACCCTTGCTCTCAGTAAGAGGAGAGTGCTTTTCAGTTGTACAGAAGTGCACTTCTTAAGGATTTCCAGGAGTTCCTGCTGAAGATGCAAATATACATTTTAGAATATGGGACTTGTGATTCTGTGAAATTTAATAGTATTTCAGGTGTTCATGTGTGCACAAGAGAATAAGCGAGTAATGAGTATTTGGAGCTGACTATGGAGAATGAGTATTCTACAGTGGAGTCCATATACTTATGTATTAGTACATTAGAATGTTAAACAAATGAGATCCAACAAAATGGATGCCAATTCATTTATTAATGTTTGCCATTGATTTTATGTGCAGCCGAAAGTGGTCTTACGTCCTTTCATTAAAAGAAGATGGAAGCTTTAACTGCTGGGATTAGAAATAGATTTGATTTTATCAGGTCAATATTGCTTTGACCAAGTGTCAATTAAACTGACAAGATTCTACTATTGAATGAAGGAAGCAGTTTAATTAAATTTCATTCTCTAGCCTTCATAATGAGGGAAAAGGATCAGTGGTAATATACATGGATTGTAACTTAAAAACCAAAAGCAGAAGTCTTCATCGAGACTGAATTTTACATTAGAAGGACAAATTGGAGAAAAAATAGAATGGTAATTTCTATTTTTTTTATTCTACATATTCTAAAAGTATTCCATTATTTGCTTCTGCTTTATCTTTAAAACAACTAATAAATTCAAGTTGCTATTAGCTGTATTTTACCAAATGAGAAGTCCTATGATTCGAAACTAACAAGTTACTTCTACTTTCCTTTATCCAAAGTTAGACACTAATTATCTGCTCTCCTTTTGTACTATGTATTCATACCAAACACACATACACATATACACACATTACACTGTCATAATCTGTTTATGCAATTAGTTTCCCCACTAAAATTCAAATTCAGTAATGCACAGAATTCATCAGCAGCCTTGTATTCATCTTTATATTACTAATGTCAAAAGCAGAGTTTAGAATACAACAGGCACTGAATAGCTACTTACTGTATGAATGAGATTTTATTATTATTTGACATCCTACCTCATTTAGTTAGATAGTAAACAATATTATATTAAGAAGAGGTGGCAAGAATACACAGAAGAACTGTGCAAAAAAAAGATCTTCATGATCCAGATAATGACAAGGTTGTGATCACTCACCTAGAGCCAGACATCCTGGAATGTGAAGTCAAGTGTGCCTTGGGAAACATCACTACAAACACAGCTAGTGGAGGTGATAGAATTCCAGGTGAGCTATTTCAAATCATAAAAGATAATGCTGTGAAAGTACTGCACTTAATATGCCAGCAACGCTGGAAAACTCAGCAGTGGCCACAGGACTGGAAAAGGCCAGTTTTAATTTCAATCCCAAGAAAGCCAGTGACAAAGAATGTTCAAACTACTGCACAATTGCACCAATCTCACACTAGCAAAGTAATGCTCAACATTCTGCAAGCCAGGCTTCAACAGTACATGAACCAAGAACTTCCAGATATTCCAGCTGGATTTTAAAAAGGCAGAGGAATCAGAGATCAAATTGCCAACATCCATGGGATTATCAAAAAGGCAAGAGAATATCAGAAAAACATCTACTTCTGCTTTATTGACTGTGCCAAATCTTTGACTGTGTAGATCACAACAAACTGTGGAAAATTCTGAAAGAGATGGTAATACCAGACTATCTGACCTGCCTCTTGTGAAACGTATATACAGGTCAGGAAGCAACAGTTGGAACTGGACATGGAACAACAGACTGGTTCCAAATAGGATAGGAAAAGGAGTACGTCAAGGCTCTATATTGTCACCCTGCTTATTTAACTTATGTGCAGCATATATCATGAGAAACACTGGGCTTGAAGAAGCCCAAGCTGGAAAGATTGCTGGGAGAAACATTAATAACCTCAGATATGCAGATGATACCACCCTTATGGCAGAAAGTGAAGAAGAACTAAAGAGCCTCTGGATGAAAGTAAAAGAGGAGAGTGCAAAAGTTGGCTTAAAGCTCAATATTCAGAAAACTAAGATCATGGCATCCGGTCCCATCACTTCAAGGCAAACAGATCGGGAAAAACGGATACAGTGACAGTCTTTATTTTCGCAGGCTCCCAAAATCACTGCAGATGGTGACCGCAGCCATGAAATTAAAAGATGCTTGCTTGCTCCTTGGAAGAAAACCTATGCCTAACCTAGACAACATATTAAAAAGGAGAGACATTACTTTGCCAACAAAGGTCTGGCTAGTCAAAGTTATGGTTTTTCCAGTAGTCACCAGTAGTCATGTACAGATGTGAGAGGTGGACTATAAAGAAAGCTGAGTGCCAAAATACTCATGCTTTTGAACTACTGTGTTGAAGAAGACTCTTGAAAGTCCCTTGGACTGCAAGGAGATTCAACCAGTCAATCTTAAAAGAAATCAGTCCTGAATATTCATTGGAAGGATGATGCTGAAGCTGAAACTCCAATACGTTGGCCACCTGATGCGAAGAACTGACTCATTTGAAAAGACCCTGATGTTAGGAAAAATCAATCTTTCCCAGGCAGGAAGAGAAGGGGACAATAGAGAATGAGGACAATAGTTGGATGGCATCACTGACTCGAGGGGCTGAGTTTGAGCAAGCCCTGGGTGTTGGTGATGGACAGGGTAGCCTGGCGTGCTGCAGTCCATGGGGTCTCAAAGAGTCGGACATGACTGAGCAACTGAGCCTACCTCATTCAGTTATATAGTAAACAATATTACGGAAGGAAAAAGCAGAAAGTACAATTGTCCTACTAGTAGATAATTTATTTTGCAAGGTATAAATATTTGAATTTATATGTGAGTAGAGGGGAAGTGAAGCAAGATTGCGATACGCATGCATGCTAAGTTGCTTTAGTTGTTTTTGACTCTTCTGGACCCTATGAATTGTAGCCTGCCAGGCTGCTGTGTCCACAGGGATTCTCCAGACCACAATACTGGAGTGGGTTGCCATTTCCTTCTCCAATGCATGAAAGTGAAAAGTGAAAGTGAAGTCACTCAGTTGTGTCCGACTCTGTGCAACCCCATGGACTGCAGCCTACCAGGCTCCTCTGTCCATGGGATTTTCCAGGCAAGGGTACCGGAGTGGGGTGCCATTGCCTTCTCCCCAGGTTTCCCTATCCATCACCAAATCTCCCAGAGTTTACTCAGACTCATGTCCATTGAGTTGATGATGACACCCAACCATCTCATCCTCTGTTCCCCCCTTTCCCTCCTCCTGCTCTCACTCTTTCCCAGTATCAGGGTCTTTGCCAATGACTCAGCTCTTCACATGAGGTGGCCCAAGTAGTGGAGCTTCAGCTTCAGCATCAGGCTTTTCAATGAATATCCAGGGTTCATTTTCTTTGGGACGGACTGCTGTGATCTTCATGTTTATGTATATATGTATATGAGACTGAGAAACAAAGTAGGCAGGGACAGCAGTTATGCCCATTAGTGATGCATCAAATTGAAAAATCTTACATGGGAAAGAAAAATTATTTCCCTATTTTTAAGCATTAGTCGCTCAGTTGTGCCCAACTCTGCGACCCCATGGACTGCAGCTCACCAGGCTCCTCTATCCATGGAATTCTCCAGGCAAGGATACTGCAGTGGGTTGCCATTTCCTTCTCCAGGGGATTTTCCCAACCCAGGGATCGAACCTGGGTCTCCTGCACTGGAGGCAGATTCTTTACCGACTGAGCTACAAAGGAAGCCCAAATCCAAATTATTAACATCATAGTTCAAAGACTTCTTAAAATAACAGGACTTTTAACTGCTTTAAAGATAGTTTTGGATTTAACATTAATGATTTTACTTTAGTTCAGTTCAGTTCAGTCACTCAGTCATGTCCGACTCTTTGCGACCCCATGAATTGTAGCACGCCAGGCCTCCCTGTCCATCACCAACTCCCAGAGTTCACTCAGACTCACGTCCATCAAGTCAGTGATGCCATCCAGTCACCTCATCCTCTGTCATCCCCTTCTCCTCCTGCCCCCAATCCCTCCTAGCATCAGAGTCTTTTCCAATGAGTCAACTCTTCACATGAGATGGCCAAAGTACTGGAGTTTCAGCTTTAGCATCATTCCTGCCAAAGAAATCCCAGGGCTGATCTCCTTCAGAATGGACTGGTTGGATCTCCTTGCAGTCCAAGGGATTCTCAAGAGTCTTCTCCAACACCACAGTTCAAAAGCATCAATTCTTCGGTGCTCAGCCTTCTTCACACTGCAACTCTCACATCCATACATGACCACAGGAAAAACCATGTAGCCTTGACTAGACAGACCTTAGTCGGCAAAGTAATGTCTCTGCTTTTGAAGATGCTATCTAGGTTGGTCATAAATTTTCTTCCAAGGAATAAGCGTCTTTTAATTTCATGGCTGCAGTCAACATCTGCAGTGATTTTGGAGCCCCCAAAAATACAGTCTGACACTGTTTCTACTGTTTCCCCATCTATTTCCCATGAATTGATGGGACCAGAGGCCATGATCTTCGTTTTCTGAATGTTGACCTTTAAGCCAACTTCTGCATTCTCCTCTTTCACTTTCATCAAGAGGCTTTTTAGTTCTTCTTCACTTTCTGCCATAACGTTGGTGTCATCTGCATATCTGAGGTTATTGACATTTCTCCCTGCAATCTTGATTCCAGCTTGTGTTTCCTCCAGTCCAGCATTTCTCATGATGTACTCTGCATATAAGTGAAATAAGCAGGGTGACAATATACAGCCTTGGCATACCCCTTGTCCTATTTGGAACCAGTCTGTTGTTCCATATCCAGTTCTAACTGTTGCTTCCTGACCTGCATACAGATTTCTCAAGAGGCAAGTCAGGTGGTCTGGTATTCCCATCTCTCTCAGAATTTTCCACAGTTTATTGTGATACACACATTTAAAGGCTTTGGCATAGTAAATAAAGCAGAAATGGATGTTTTTCTGGAACTCTCTTGCTTTTTCCATGATCCAGCAGATGTTGGCAATTTGATCTCTGGTTCCTCTGCCTTTTCTAAAACCAGCTTATTATTTTTCTTTAACATTTTTCTAAATTTAAGTGTACTTATTTCAATTGGAGGCTAATTACTTTACAATATTGTATTGGTTTTGCCATACATCAACATGAATCTGCCATGGGTATACATGTGCTCCATGTATGCAAGATAGCAAAAGAGACACAGATATAATTTTATCACCTCTATTAGCTTTGTTCAAAGTGATGCTTCCTAAGGTCTACTTGACTTCATACTCCAGGATATCTGGCTCTAGGTGAGTCACACACCATCAAGGTTATCTGGGTCATTGAGATCTTTTTTATATAGTTCTCTGTAGTCTTGCCACCTATTTTTAATATCTTCTGCTTCTGTTAGGTTCACAACATTTCTGACCCCTATTATGTCCATCTTTGCATGAAATTTTCCCTTGGTATCTCTAGTTTTCTTGAAGAAATCTCTAGTCGCTCTTATTCTATTGTTTCCGTATATTTATTTGCAATGTTCTCTTAGGAAGGCTATCTTATCTCTCCTTGTCATTCTCTGGAACTCCATCCATTCAGATGGATATATGTTTCCTTTTCTCCTTTGCCTTTTGCTTTTCTTCTATTCTCAGTTCTTTGAAAGTCCTTCTCAGACAACCATTTTTCCTTTTTGTATTTTGTTTTTCTTGGGGATGGTTTGAATCAATGCCTCCTGTACAATATCAGACACCTCCATCCATAGCTCTTCAAGGACTCTGACTATGAGATTTAATCTCTTGAATCTATTTACCACTTCCACTAGATAGTTGTAAGAGATTTGATTTAGGTCATACATGAATGGGCTAGTGATTTTTCCTACTTTCTTCAATTTAAGTCTGAATTTGGACTTCCCTGGTGTCTCAGATCGTAAAGTGTCTGCCTACAATGTAGGAGACCTGGGTTAACTCCCTGACTCAGGAAGATCTCCTCGAGAAGGAGATGGCAACCCACTCCAGTATTCTTGCCTAGAAAATCCCATGGATGGAGAAGCCTGGTTGGCTGCAGTCCATGGGGTTGTAAAGAGTCGGACACAACTGAGCGACTTCACTTTGGCAACAAGGAGTTCATGTTCTCAGTCACAGTCAAGTCCTGGTCTTGTTTTTGCTGACTGTATAGAGCTTCTCCATCTTTGGCTGCAAAGAATATAATCAGTCTGATTTCAATACTGAACATTTGGTGATGCCCACGTGTAGAGGTGTCTTTTGTGTTGTTGGAATAGGGTGTTTGCTATGATGAGTGAGTTATCTTGGCAAAACTCTGTTAGCCTTTGCCGTGCTTTATTTTGTATTCCAAGGCCAAACTTACCTGGTACTCTATGTACCTCTTGATTTCCTACTTTTGCATTCCAGTCCCCTATGACAAAAAGGACTACTTTTTTTCCTGTTAGTTTTTGAAAGTCTTGTAGGTCTTCATAGAATCATTCAACTTCAGCTTCTTCTGCATTCATGATTGGAGCATCATTTCAGTTCAGCCGCTTAGTTGCATACAGTTCTTTGACAACCAATGGACTGCAGCATGCCAGGCTTCCCTGTCCACCATCAACTCCTAGTGCTTGCTCAAACTCATGTCCATCAAGTTGCTGATGTCATCCAACCATTTCATCATCTGTCATCCCGTTCTCCTCCTTCCTTCAATCTTTCCCAGCATCAGGGTCTTTTCCAACGAGTCAGTTTGTCACATCAGGTGGCCAAAGTACTGGAGTTTCAGCTTCAGCATCAGTCCTTCCAATGAATATTCAGGACTGACTCCTTTCAGGACTGACTGGTTTGATATCCCTGCAGTCCAATGGACTCTCAAGAGTCTTCTCCAACACCACAGTTCAAAAGTATCAATTCTTTGGCACTCAGCTTTCTTTATGGTCCAGTTCTCACATCCATACATGACTACTTGAAAACCCATAGCTTTGACTAGGTGGACCTTTGTTGGAAAGTGATGTCTCTGATTTTAATATACTGTCTAGGTTTTTCATAGCTTTTCTTCCAAGGAGCAACTGTCTTTTAAATTCATGGCTGCAGTCACCATCTGCAGTGATTTTGGACCCCTCCAAAATAAAGTCTCTCACTGTTTCCATAGATTTTGATTACTGTGATACTGAATGCTTTTGGAGGTCACTGAGATTTCTTAGAAATATCTATTTACATAAATCCCATAAATATAAAACTTCTAATATATGCATATCAGGTATAATATCTTCTATAATAAGCCTTTTAAAGAATCAATGTCTCAACACATTAAATCCAGTAAATAGAGTCTACTGAATTGGTAAATCATTTTTGGTCTTTATAAAGATATTATATTGAACATTATACATGTTAATAAAAAACCTCAATTATACATCATGAATATACCTTGACTCAACTTAACTTTTCAATTACTTATCATTTTACTCAATATATGAGACACACGATATGTAATGTTCCATACAATAATTTTTTTGAATTATTAGTTTTCATTCCAGTATTTGATATATGCTCTTTTTGCTGATATATTTTTTACTCATTGCATATAACAGCATGGTGTATTTGATGATAAATAGAAGTTTTGTCAACTGAAAGAAGGTGTTATATCTAAAATCTTTTTAAATTTAGTCTTTAAAGACAAGTTCAACTAGAGTAATACTAAAGGCCTGCATAGTACAAATAAAAGTTTGAAATAGTTAATTCCTACTTTTGAAGAGTTTGAAATTGCTAGATAGTAAATTTATATTAGTATAGTGCATATATTATCCCTAATGTCATCATAGGTATCATTGATATTAGAAAATATACTTATACTTACTATCCTCAGTTTACAGACAATGAAACTGGTTTAGTTTGTTCAAGAACATAGAGTTACTATTATGAATATATAAGTAGAAACCTCCTCATCAACCAATAGCACCATTCTCCTTTCTACACATTAATTTCCTAAATATAAAAAGAAAAATAATATGAAATAAAATTTCAAATGCTAATTTTAACTGCATATATATGTGTGTGTGTATATATATATATATATATATATACATATATATATTTAAAATATAATCACTTGGGCCAAGTTTCAAGACAAAACCTAGTTATATTTTGTAGTATTTAAAAAAGAGATAAGAAAATTTGATTTTGAATGTATGATTATAAACAGAAAATTCAAAAATATTTCACATACAAAACTATCATTATGATATTGAATATATCCTTTCTTATATCTTAGAAAGAAGCACAGAGGAATAGAAATATGAAAAACATTCTATTTCTCACAGACACAAAGCTCTAAAGCTTTAAGAAGAAAGATATGGGATGTGTGTGAAGATTACTATATAAATTAAACTGAGGGCCAATAAAACAAAGTATGAATAAACAGAAATCCATTTTATACTCTCAGGTTCTTGGTTAAAAGTACCTGAGACATAAGAAAATATGATCCCTCCAAAATTTTTGTTTTAAATTATATTTAAAGCAAGTCATGCACATACGGGCTTCTCTGGTGGCTGAGAGGTTAAAGCATCTGCCTGAAATGCTGGAGACTCGGGTTCGATCCCTGGGTCGGGAAGATCCCCTGGAGAAGGAAATGGCAACCCACTCCAGTACTCTTGCCTGGAGAATCCCATGGAGGGAGGAGCCTGGTAGGCTACAGTCCATGGGGTCGTAAATGGTTGGACATGACTGAGCGACTTCAGTTTCACGTACATACACACATTACATAGACATTGAATTAAATGTTCACATACATAAAACATTAAAATGCTATAAGAAGATTCATTTGATTATACAGAAACTTAAAACATTTACATGATAAAAAAGGCCTAAAACAAAGTCAATAGGAGAGCAACATATCTAGAAAATATTTTTAATTCAGATACTAGACAAAGGATTACCACATATAATATAAAAAGGACTAAAAAATGATGAGACAAAACAGATGAAAAATGATCAAAGGTTATGAATAAACACTTAAAAGAACATTAAAGTGCCAATATTACATTAAAGCATGCATAAGCTTACCAGTAGCCTAGAAAATGAAAATTATAATCATAAGAATTTATTTCTTAAAACATGAATCCAGAAAAAATAAACAAAAGTTATAACATGCATTGATTTTAGAAATGGAGAGTGAAATGTACTTTCATTCACTGTTACTAGAAATGTGAAATGTTACAGTAATTTCAAGTTCAGTTTTGAAAACTTCTGTTATGTTTTAGAAAGTATGTAACACAGAGAGAGACAGACATATATTTATTTTAATCAAATCTCAACAGTTCTTATCCTTAGAATCTGTACCCCGGATATAAAAATACTATGGTTCAGGGAGAAAACATTTCAAAATAAAGAATTCTGAATAATAGAGAAATATATGACATATTTGTGCCATATGCCAGTAACAAGCAAATTACAACTATACCAGATCACTACTGAAGATAAATATACTAAGTAATCAAGTCACAAAGAAAGCATAATTAGTATGATTTAATCTTTAAAGCAAAAAAACTGGTTATTTTCCAAAACCTAGTATATACATATTATATAAATGTTTATGTAAAAATGCCTTCATATATGTGTATAGAATCTTAGGAAGAGGTGCACAGAGGAAAAATACTAGACTGTTAACTTGGAAAAGAAGGGACATACACAGAAAAGCATGAATATGTGATTATACTTATTCATGAAAAAATATGTATATTGGTATATAATTTGTTTGCATAGCAAACAAAATACACAAATGCATTATATTTAATGTGCACATATCATGTAAGCACATGCCATAATATGTGCAAGGACTGTTTGTGATACTATATTTACGCTCATTCATATTATTTATTGTGTTAAATTTAAAAGCAACTTGTTACATCATAACTTGAACTTAATAGTATATTTTTTTATTAAATTGTTCTCTTATTATCATATTATACTCCAGCCATAAATATTTAATTCCAGAAGGTACAGGTGTTAACTTTTTGGAGGAAAGTAAGTATCTTCTTAGATACAGTAACTTTACAATCTCAATTCTACCTGAGAACATGCTTTTGGTGATTAGAAACAATTATATTTGAGTGTCTTTTCTGTTTTTCAAAATGCAATTCCATCTACTGATAGTATATACAGTGAAATTTGATTCACTCCTGAATTATGTCTGTATTTCAAATTAGCAAAAATAAACAACAAAAAAAATATCCTGTATACAGATATTCATATCCTATTTAGCACTGCATTACCATTGTTATAAAACAGCGTATATTTATATATTGATCTGAATCAATTCAAATTTTAAACTAATTTTAAACTAGTTTTTGGATGTCCAGAGATGGAAAATCTTTTCATAAATCAAAAAATTCCTACCTGGTAATCAAAAAGACTATGCCTAAAATACTCATCCATAAACAAAACTAAATCTAATGTGTAATATGATGTCACAAGCACAATAAATAATAAGTAATATATGTCTCATGAAAAACTGTTACGAATATATTGATACTATGTTGTCTGTGTTATCTGAATATAGATACAAAAGTTTAAGACTGTTTTCAGCTAAATTTGGTATTAGCATTTAGTGAGAATTTAAATTTTAAATGTTCAAGAAGAGAAAGACAGCATGATACAGTAGCCTTCCCTTATCTGCGGCGGTTACATTTAAAGGACTCCAGTGGAGGCTTGACAGCTTCCCTGGTGATTCAGCTGGTAAACAATCCACCACTCCAGTATACTTGCATAGGAAATCCCATGGTGAGATGAGCCTGGCAGGCTACAGTCCATGGGGTCACAAGAGTCAGATAGGACTTAGCGACTAAACTACCAGTGGATGTCTGTAACCACAGACAGTACAGAACTGTACAGACAGTACATATGCTTCTGACACATACATACCTAGGATAAAGTCTAGTTTATAAATTAGACACAGTAAGAGAGAATCCAAATTGTCTGCATCACTACTCTTGATATTCTGGGACACTACAAAGTAAAATAAGGGTTACTTGGTCACAGCACTGTGGTATGAGGAACAGTAGACCTGATAACCTGAGTAGACCAAAGCAGCCAAGATGGCTAATTGGTGACTCACAGGTAGGGAGCATACATAGTGTGGGTATGCTGTATAAAACGATGATTCACATGCCAAGAGGGATAAAGTAGGATGAGGTGAAATTTCATCATATGAATCAGAACAGTGCATAATTTTAAGTTTATATATGTTATGTGAAGTCACTCAGTCGTGTCCGACTCTGTGAACCTGTGGACTATAGCCTACCAGGCTCCTCTGTCCATGGGATTTTCCAGGCAAGAGTACTGGTGGGTTGCTATGTCCTTCTCCAGCAGATCTTCCTGACCCAGAGATCAAACCCGGGTCTCCCGCATTGTAGGCAGACACTTTACGGTCTGAGCCATCAGGGAAGCCAAATTTTAAGTTTATTTTTTGTTTATATTTGGAATTTTCCATTTAATATTTTTGTACTATAGTTGACCACAGGTAACTAAAAACTTGGCAAGCAAAACTACACCTGCAGGGGAACTATCATCTAGCAAAGAATGTAAGATTTAAATTTGGTAGATTTCCATTATATCTTTGCTGGACCTTTAATAAGTCAACCTCTCACATCTCTCTGTAACACAGAAATGACACTTCTTTCAAAAACTTGAGTTTAAAAATATAATGTGATGTACTTGATGATTATTTCATAGATATTATAGCACAATAGAGAATTATGATTATGATTTTCATATACTTCTGCTTATTTTTTTTCAAAAAAATTGAATTCTTCATTCCTTTACAGGACTTTCTCTTAAAGCTCTGCCCCTAAGGTCACATGCATACTATTCCTATGCAGACATAAATAACTAAGATGATAATTACAAGATGGTCTTCATGCAACTCTCTTTAGGTTCAGAAATGAGTACATTTTTTTTAATTACTTTACTTAAAATCCACACCTCTTAAGACAGAATCAGAGAAGTATAACCACTTTAATATTAGGAACAAAAAATATAAAGGAATCAGGACTTTGGCCTATCAAAAAAATCAATAAAAATCAATAATATCCTTTCTGGCCTCATCAACCTCTTTAAAGTGTTCTCATCCTGACGTTCCAGCTGCTTTAAACACATGTTTAATTATAGCTCCTTTTAACATATATATTTAGGAATCGGTAGGTTAGTAAACCAGAACACTGATATATTAGTAAAAAAGAACATTATTTTTAATGCAGTTTGCAGAAATGACTCTTTATTCTCCACTCATCTACAACTAGATTGTACTTTCTTGAGCAATTCTCTTAACCTGTGATACGTCACTTAGTCTTAAGTAAAAGGATTGTTTTATCTTGCTTTATACCTATGAAACACTTTTTTTTAGTAAATATGTGTGAAAAACAGTAGTAAAAATAATAGAGGTATTAAAAACAAACTTAATAAAAGAAGAATACAAACAAATTTGCCCAATTCCCTCAGATCTTGTTCCTACTTTGCTTTTAAACATTCTGCAACTACTTTAACATGTGTATCACTCCCAGAGAATGATTCACTCTACCACTTAGCATCTGAGTGATTTTGAACAGTTTGATTTTTAAAATTAGTTTCTTCTTAAATGGCATAATAATATTAATATAATATCTGCTTCATAGGGTTGTAATGGACTCTCAACTAGATAACATGAGCAAAATATTTCTCATGATAACATGAGCAAAATATTGCCTAGTAGATAGTAAGTACTTGGTAAGTGTTCAACTATAGGTTTTATCAGTATCTTCCTCATCACTATTATAATGTAATTATCCTTTTTCCTGAAGCTATTTACAATATCTAGATCCCAAAGCTTTCCTAATCATATGTGGAATAAGTACATTTGTACTTTGAAACCACTGACTTTTTACTTGCTTTATGTATTTCTTAAACATTTTGAAAAATAGTTCATATGTGATTACAGCTTAAAAAATAATACCACAAAAATACCAAAAATAATACCAATTTGTATACAGGTTGTGAAATCACTTACATTAATTTAAGCTCTATATTTATATTATTTCTGTAATTTTAATTGTCCTGTAAGTTTCACAGAAGCTACTGAAATAAATCACTTGCTTACTGGAAGAGTTGGTATACATATATTTTCATATATATTTTCAATGTTATGCACCCATTGTACTTCTTTAAACTACCATTTTTCTAGCATTTCATTAAAATAAGATATTAACATCTCATGGACATTATGAAATAACTGAAGTTAAGTAACTCAAAGATTTTATAGCCCAGTTGCCACTGATGATCAAATGAAACATAACCATATATATAATTTGCTCTCCCAAACCATGCTGAACTCAAGTATACTAGCTCTTCATTCCTAATAGTTTCATAGACAGCTTTTGGCAGCTATATCAAAAATAGCTGCAGGACACTTCTATTTCAAAAGAACACTCATTTCTCTAAAAAACTATGCATGGAAATAAGAGAAAGTCTGTATTTATAAAAATTTAAATGCCTGACATTTATATACACTATAAAGAGTCTAGATGTCCAGATATGAAACAAACCTACGGCATAGAATACTTATCCTTCAACATCCAGATTGCCTATTTTTTCATTTTGGATGTTGGAAAAAACTAAGGAAATGACTATGTTTTGTTGTTGGTCATTAAGTTCTGTCTGACTCATTGTGACCCCTTGGACTGCAGCAGGCCAGGCTCCTCTGTCCTCCATGATCTCCCAGAGCTTGTTTAAATTCATGTCCATTGAGTTGATGATGCCATCCAACCATCTCATCCTCTGCCTTCCCCTTCTCCTCCTGCCTTCAATCTTTCCCAGCATCAGGGTCTTTTCAAATGAATCACCTCTTCGCATCAGGTGGCCAAAGTTTTGGAGCTTCAGCATCAGACCTTCCAACGAATATTCAGGACTAATTTCCTGTAGGATTGACTGGATTGATCTCCTTGCAGTCCAAGGGACTCTCAAGAGTCTTCTCCAGTACCACAGTTCAAAAGCATCAATTCTTTGGCACTCAGCCTTCTTTACGGTCCAGCTCTCCTCACCTGCACATGACTACTGAAAAAACCATAGCTTTGACTACACAGAATTTTGCTGGCATGGCGATGTCTCTGCTCTTAAATATGTGTATAGGCTTAAATATGTGTATAGGGTCTTTTTTTTTTTTTTTAATAGCTTTCCTTCCAATGAGAAAGCATCTTTTAATTTTGTGGCTGCAGTCATCATCTGCAGTGAATTCAGAACCCAGGAAAACAAAATCTGCTACAGCTTCCACTTATTCTATTTGCAGTGAAGTGATAGAACTGGTTGTGACAGTTATATTTTTTTGTATGCTGAGTTTCAAGCCAGCTTTTTCAGTCTCATCTATCAACTTCATGAAAGGGTTCTTTAATTCCTCTTCATTTTCTGCCATTAGAGCAGTATTATCTGCTCTATTTGAGGTTGTTGATATTTCTCCCTAAAGTCTTGAGTATGAAATGCAGTACTTTGGTGCAGCCTCAAAAATCACAAAATGATCTGTTTCTTTCCAAGACAAACCATTTAAGATCACAGTAATTCAAGTCTATGCCATAACCACTGACAGTGAAGAAGGTGAAGTTGACCAGTTCACTGAAGACCTAAACACCTTCTAACTCAGTTCAGTTCAGTCCAATCACTCAGTTCTGTTAGATTCTTTGTGACCCCATAGACTGCAGCATACCTGGCTTACCTGTCGATCACCAACTGCCATAGCTTGTTCAAGCTCATTTCCCATTGAGTCGGTGATGTCATCCAACCATCTCATCTTCCGTTGTGCCCTTCTCCTTCTGCCTTCAATCATTTCCAGCATCAGGGTCTTTTCAAATGAGTCAGTTCACATCAGGTGGACACAATATTGGAATTTCAGCTTAAACATCAGTCCTTCCAATGAATACTCAGGAATGATTTACTTTATCATGGACTGGTTGGATCTCCTTGCAGTCCAAGGGAATCTCAGGAGTGTTCTCCAACACCAAAATTCAAAAGCATCAGTTATTCACCATTCAGCTTTCTTTAAAGTCCAACTCTCACATCCATACATAACTACTGGAAAAACCATAGCCTTAAGTAGATGGACCATTGTTGGCAAAGTAATGTCTCTGCTTTTTAATATGCTGTCTAGTTTGGTCATAGCTTTTCTTCCAAGGAGCAAGCGTCTTTTAATTTAATGGCTACAGTCACCATCTGCAGTGATTTTGGAGCCCCCAAAACACAGTCTTTCAGTACTTCCATTGTTTCCCCATCTATTTGCCATGAAGTGATGGGTTTGGATGCCATGATTTTAGTTTTTTGACTGTTGAGTTTTAAGCCAAATTTTTCACTCTCCTCTTTCACGTTCATCAAGAGGTTTTTCAGTTCTTCTTCACTATTTTTTCCATAAGGGTAGTGTCATCTGTGCGGTAGTTTGAGCATTCTTTCGCATTGCCTTTCTTTTGGATTGGAATGAAAACTGACCTTTTCCAGTCCATAGCCACTGCTCAGTTTTCCAAATTTGCTGGCATATTGAGTGCAGCACTTTCACAGCATCATCTTTCAGGATTTGACATAGCTCAATTGGAATTCAATCACCTCCACTGTTCGTAGTGATGCTTTCTAAGGCCCACTTGCCTTCACATTCCAGGATGTCTGCTTCTAGGTGAGTAATCACACAATCGTGATTATCTGGGTCGTGAAGCTCTTTTTTGTGCAGTTATCCTGTGTATTCTTGCCATCTCTTCTTAATATCTTCTGCTTCTGTTAGGTCCATACCATTTCTGTCCTTCATCGAGCCCATCTTTGCATGAAATTTTCCTTTAGTATCTCTAATTTTCTTGAAGAGATCTCAAACTACCACAAAATTGCACCCATCTCACATTAGTAAAGTGTAAGATAGCAAAGTAATGCTTAAAATTCTCCAAGACAGGCTTCAGCAATACATGAACAATGAACTTCGAGATGTTTAATATGGATTTAGAAAGGCAGAGAAACAAGGGATCAAATTGCCAACATCCGTTGGATCATCAAAAAAGCAACAGAGTTCCAGAAAAACAATATTCCTGTTTTATTGACTATGCCAAAGCCTTTTACTGTGTGGATCACAATAAACTGTGGAAAATTCTGAAAGAGATGAGAATACCAGACCACCATGCCTGCCTCTTGAGAAACCTATATGCAGGTCAGGAAACAACAGTTAGAACTGGACATGGGACAACAGACTGGTTCCAAATAGGACAAGGAGTACGCCAAGGCTGTATATTGTCACCCTGCCTATGCAGAGTACATCACGAGAAACGCTGGGCTAGAAGAATCACAAGCTGGAATCAAGATTGCTGGGAGAAATATCAATAACCTCAGATATGCAGATGACACCACCGTTATGGCAGAAAGTGAAGAGTAACTAAAAAGCCTCTTGATGAAAGTGCAGAGTGCAAAAGTTGGCTTAATGCTCAACATTCAAAAAAACTAAGATCATAGCATCTGGTCCCATCACTTAATGGGAAATAGATAGGGAAACAGTGGAAACAGTGTCAGACTTTATTCTTTTGTGCTCCAAAATCACTGCAGATGGTGACTGCAGCCATGAAATTAAAAGACGCTTACTCCTTGGAAGGAAAGCTATGACCAACATAGATAACATATTTAAAAGCAGAGACATTACTTTGCCAAAAAAGGTCCATCTAGTCAAGGCTATGGTTTTTCCAGTGGTCGTGTATGGATGTGAGAGTTGGAGTGTGAAGAAGGCTGAGCACTGAAGAATTGATGCTTTTGAACTGTGGTGTTGGAGAAGACTCTTGAGAGTCCCTTGGACTGCAAGGAGATCCAACCAGTCCATCCTAAAGGAGATCTGTCCTGGGTGTTCTTTGGAAGGAATGGTGCTAAAGCTGAAAGTCCAGTACTTTGGATACCTCATGCAAAGAGTTGACTCATTGGAAAAGAGTCAAGGAGGGATTGGGGGCAGGAGGAGAAGGGGATGACAGAGGATGAGATGTCTGGATGGCATCACCGACCTGATGGACATGAGTTTGATTGAACTCTGGGAGTTGGTGATGGACAGAGAGGCTTGGTGTGCTGAGATTCATGGGGTCGCAAATAGTTGGACATGATTGAGCAACTCAGCAGAACTGAACTGAGTGTCATCTGTGTATCTGAGGTTATTGGCATTTCTCCCTGAACTCTTGACTCCAGCTTGTGCTTCATTCAGCCTGGCGTTTTGCATGATGTACTCTGCAGATAAGTTAAATAAGCAGGGTAACAATATATAGCCTTGACATACTCCTTTCCCAATCTGTAACCCGTCCATTTTTCCATGTCTGGTTCTAACTGTTGCTTCTTGACCTGTATACACATATCTCAGGAGGCAGGTAAGGTGGTCTGGTATTCCCATCTCTTGAAGAATTTTTATACTTTGTTGTGATCCATACCATACAGTTTTTAGAATAGTCAATAAAGCAGAACAGATGTTTTTCTGGAACTCTCTTGCTTTTCCGAGGATCCAACAGAGGTTGGCAATTTGATTTCTGGTTCACATTCTAGAACTAACATCAAAAAAGATGCCCTTTCAATCACAGAGGGTGGGAATCAAAACTAGAAAGTCAAGAGATACCTAAAGTATCAGGCAAGTTTGGCCTTGGAGTACAAAATGTAGCAGAGCAAAGCTAACAGAGTTTTACCAAAAGAATACACTACTCATAGCAAACACCCTTTTCCAATGACCCAAGAGACAACTCTACACATGCACATCAGCTGAAGATGGAGAAGCTCTATACAGTCATCAAAAGCAAGACCTGGAGCTGACTGTGGCTCAGATCATTAGTTCCTGATTGCAAACTTTGGGCTTAAATCGAAGAAAGTAGGAGAAACCACTAGGACTAGTAAAAAGTATGTTTACTAATTGTAAAATATACTCTTTTTCATCAGAAAAAAAAAAAAAACTATGAAAGAAGAAATACTGCCTTTTCTTTGTGAATATAGGACTGGAAAACATCAGTTTTCATTCTAATCCCAAAGAAAGGCAATGCCAAACAATGTTCAAACCGCAGCACAGTTGTATTCATCTCACATGCTATCCTAGTCACACTCAAAATTTTCCAAGCCAGGTTTCAACAGTACATGAACCATGAACTTCCAGATATTCAAGTTGGATTTAGAACGGCCAGAGGAACCAGAGATCACATTGCCAACATCCACTGGATCATTGAAAAAGCAAGAGTTCCAGAAAAACACCTAATTCTACTTACTGACAATGCCAATGTCACTAACTGTGTGGATCCCAAGAACCTGTGGAAATTTCTTCAAGAGATGGGAATACCAGACCACCTTACCTGCTCTCTGAGAAATCTGTATGCAGATCAAGAAGCAACATTAGAACTGTGCATGGAAAAATGGACTGGTTCCAAATTGGGAAACGAGTATGTCAATGTTGTATATTGTCACCCTGTTTATTTAACTTATAGGCAGATAATAAAATGCCAGGATGGATGAAGCAAAAGCTGGAATCAAGATTGCCAGGAGAAATACCCATAATCTATGGTATACAGATGACACCACACTTATGGGAGAAAGTGAAGCATTAAAGAGCCTCTTGATGAAAATTAAAGAAGAGAGTTCAAAAGTGGGCTTAAAACTCAATATTCAGAAAACTAAGATCATGACATCTGCTCTCATCGCTTCATGGCAAATAGATGGGGAAGCAATGGAAATAGTGAGAGACTTTATTTATTTATTTTGGACTGCATAATCACTGCAGATAGTAACTGCAGCCATGAAATTAAAAGATGCTTGCTCCTTGAAAGAAAAGTTATGACCAAACTAGAGAGCATATTAAAAAGCAGAGGCATTACTATGCTGACAAAAGGTCCATTTAGTCAAAGCCATGGGTTTTCCAGTAGTCAGGTATGGATGTGAAGTAAGACTATAAAGAAAGCTGAGCAACAAGGAATTGATGCTTTTGAACTGTGGTGTTGGAGAACACTCTTGAGATTCCCTTGGACTGCAAGGAGATCCAACCAGTCAATCCTACAGGAAATCAATCCTGAAGATTCATTGGAAGGACTGATGCTGAAGCTGAAGCTCCAATACTTCAGAAAATACTCCAATGCAAAAAGCTGACTCATTGGAAAAGACCCTGATGCTGGGAAAGATTAAACGCAGGAGGAGAAAGGAACGGCACAGGATGAGATTGTTGGATGGTATCACTGATTCGATGGACATGAGTTTTAGTAAGCCACTGGAGCTGGTAATGGACAGGGAAGTTTGGTGTGCTGCAGTCCATGGGGTAGCAAAGAGTTGGACATACTGAGTGACTGAACTGAACTGAACTTCATATATTCAAGTATTTCTAGCCAGCTGACAATTACTACTCACCTCAACACAATCTATGTAGATTTACATAATTGAAACTTATGGCTGTTGATTCATGGCATTATTGAGCTTTAGGAACAACAATTACTGAAACAGACCAGGAATTAACAACACTAGAGAAATGAAAGAACTACCTATAGATAATACACAGGGGAAAAGAAAACAAAACAAAACAAAAAAACAGGGATCATATTTTTATTTTGTAAAAATACCAATTCTTTGAATGTATATTTACTATGTAGACGTTAGGTTTGAAAATCAACTCTTTATTATTAATGACTAAACAAAGGATAAATTTTTTTTTTATTAGACTTGTTATTTTCTTGAATAACTTTTTTGTAGTTTTTAATTTTATATGGCAAAAGGGTAGTTATTTTAAATTCATATATATCTTTATCTAGGCTTCCCTGCTGGCTCTGTGGTAAAGAATCTACCTGAAATTCAGGAGATGGAAGGAGGTGTGGATTTCAACCCTCAGTTTGTAAGAACTCCTGGAGGAGGTAATGGCAATTCACTCCAGTATTCCTGCATGGAGAACCCAATGGACAAAACAACCTGGTGGTCTATAGTCTGTGAGACTGGAAAGAGTCAGAGATGACTGAAGCAACTGAGCATGCATGCACACATACATTTACCTTCATATACATGCCTCTAGGATATTCATGTGATTAATTTGCTGGCAACATCAAACAAATATCATTTTTTGTTTTGCTTTGTTTGTTGATTTGCTAAGTCATATCTGACTTTTTTGAGACCCCATGGACAGTAGCTCATCAGGTTTCTCTGTCCATGAGATTTCCCAGGCAAGAATGCTGGAATGGGTTACCATTTCCTTCTGCAGGGTATCTTACCAATTCAAGGATTGAACCTGCATCTCCTGCCTTAGCAGGAAGATTCTTTACTACTAAGCAACCAAGGAAGGCCTGAATTTAATCACAGTAAAATCTTTGAACAGAATTTAGAGTATAAACTTTAACTGATGCACTGTAAAATACTCGTTCCAAATGTACACAGTAACTTTTTCTAATTTATTCATTTAAATTCACCCACAATATTATCATATATACTCAGTTATTATTCATCAACCGTTTCATTTTTATGGACACATTTTTCTTTTAAGTAATTCTCCCTAAATCGTTCCCCCTAAATCACTTCTGCTATTAATATTCACTGTATTACTCATCTAACAAATGTTTAACTGAAGTTCTCATCAAGTGATGACTGAATTATTCTCCTAATAAATTTTGCTAAGGACGAAGGACAACACTGGGAGAGGGTGAGGGAGATGGAAGTCTGGCAAGCTGCAGTCCATAGGACTGCAAAGTGTCAGACATGACTTGATTATTGAACAACAGCAACGAAAAAAGGACAATATAAATTATAAAAATAATTTGTTGATAAAATTTTGTCCTCACTCGTTCATTGTTTTCTTTCTCCATTGGTTCAGTATCTTTATATTTTGCACAGATTTAACACTGCAAAATTTCATTAAGAAAACATCAGCTTACTCAAAATAGTGCAGGAACATCTTGGAGATATATATATATATATATATATATATATATATATATATAGAGAGAGAGAGAGAGAGAGAGAGAGAGAGAGAGAGAGAGAGATTACAGGTAACATTCTAGACCACTTCAGTAAAGTGAATATGTCAATAAAATGAGTCACAGTTTTGTTTGTTTTTCAGTGCAAATACGAATTATGGTTAAATTGTATTATAGTTTATCTGTGCATTAGTCTATGTTTAAAAATACAAAGTATATACATTAATGAAAACATTTTATTGCTTAAAAATGGTATTTGTCACCTGAGCCTTCAGCAAGTCATCTTTTGGCTGGCAGAAGGTACTGCCTCAGTGTTGATGGCTGCTTACTGATCAGAATGGTGTGTGCTGAAAGCTGGGGTGGTTGTGGCAATTTCTTGAAAGCAGACAACGGTAAACTTTTGCCACATCAGTTGACTCTTCCTTTCATGAACAGTTTCTCTATAGCATGCGATACCGCTGCGTAGCATTTTATTTATAAAAAATCTCTTTCAAAATTGGAGTTAAAGCAAACACTATTGCTGTTTCCTCAGCTAAATACTTCAACCATGTTAATGACCTCCTCACCAGAAGCAGATTACATCTCAAGAAACAACTTTCTTTGTTCATCCATAAAAAGTAACTCCTCCTGCATTCACTTTTGTCATAGATTGCAGTGATTCAGTCATATCTTCAGGCTCCATTTCTAATTCTAATTCATACACTGAGTCTTCAATCCCTCCAAGTCATACATGAAAGTTGGAATCAACTTCTTCCAAACTCCTGTCAGTGCTGGTATTAACCTCTGACCTCAGGCTTCCCTGATAGCGCAGTTAGTAAATAAACTGCCTGCAATGCAGGAGACCCTGGTTCAATCCCTGGGTCAGGAAGATCCTCTGGAGAAGGCCTAGGGTACCTACTCCAGTATCTTGGGCTTTCCTGATGGCTCAGCTGGTAAAGAATCTGCCTGCGATTCAGAAGACATGGGTTTAATCCCTGGGATGGAAAGATCCCCTGGAAAAGGGAAAGGCTACCCACTCCAGTGTTCTGCCCTGGAGAATTCAATGGACTATACTGTATAGTCCATGGTGTCGCAAAGAGTCAGACATGACTGAGTGACTTTCACTTTTACTTTGAATTACAAATGCTATTAATTAAATCAAAAATGCTGAACTTGTTCCAGAAACGTTTCAATTTACTTTGCCCAAATCCATCAGAGGAATCACTATGGCAGCTTTAACCTTATGAAATGTATATATGAAAATAACACATGAAAGTCAAAATTATTTCTTGATCCACGGGCAACCAATGGATTTTTATTAGCAGGTGTGAAAAAAACATGAATCTTGTTGTACATCTCCATCAGACCTATTGGGTGACCAGATACATTGCCATTGAGCAGTAGTATTTTGAAAGGAATTTCCCACCCCCACTCCCCCCCCCCCAAGTAATAAGCCTCAACAATCAGCAAAAATTTATCAACAGATGTGCTTTATTCAGTCTTTTGTTATTCCATTTAACGAGCAGAAGAAGAATGGGTTTACCATAATTATAAAGTGCCCTAGGATTTTTAGAAAGGTAAATGATCACTGACTTCAATGAAAAGTCACAAAGTGTTATTGATACCGAACATAGACTCAGCCCATCCTTGGAAGGTTTGAAGTCATTTATTAACTTCTCCTCTCTACCTATGAAAGTCCCAGATGGCATTTTCTTCAAATAGAAGTCATTTTATCTACATTGAAAATCAGTTGTTCAATAGAACCACTTTCATTATAACCTTAGCTATATCTGAGTAACTTCCTGTAGCTTCTACATTAGCACTTGCTCCTTCATCTGGCACTTATGGTATGGAGAAGGCTTCTATCCTTAAACTCGATAAGCCAACCTCTGCTAGTTTCAAACTTTTCTTCTTCAGTTTCCTTACCTCTTTCTCAATTATCTTCAGAATTGAGGAGAGTCAGGGTTTTTGCTTTGGATTAAACTTTGGGTTGGGCTTCTCTGGTGGCTTGGTGGTAAAGAATTTGCCTGCGATGCAGGAGACTCTGGTATGATCCCAGGATCAGGAACATTCCCTGGAGAAGGGAATGGCTCTCTCCTCCAGTTTTCTTGCATGGAGAATTCCATGAACAGATGAGCCTGAAGGGTTATGCCCCATGGAGTCACAAAGATTTGTACATGACTGAGTGACTAACAGTTTCATTAAAGGAATGTTATGGCTAATTTGAGCTTATATCCAGACCACTAAAACTTTGTTCATATCAGCCATATGGTTATTTTGCTTTCTTATTATCCATGCGTTCAATGAAGTAACACTTTTAATTTCTTTGCAGAACTAGTTCTGTGGTGCTCACTACCCGACCAACTGATTGGTGTAAGAGGTCTAGCATTTGGCCTGTCTCAGCTTTCTATGTGTGCTCCTCACTTAGCTTATCCATTTCTAGCTTTGATTTAAAGTGAAAGACATGTGACTCTTCAGACTCTTAACTTGATCACTTATCAGGCATCACAGGGTTAACTATTGGTCTAATTTCAATATTCTTGGGTCTCAGGGATTAGGGGGGCTTGAGCAGAGGGACTGATGCTGAAGCTGAAACTCCAATACTTTGGTCACCTCATTCGAAGAGTTGACTCATTGGAAAAGACTCTGATGATGGGAGGGATTTGGGGTAGGAGGAGAAGGGGACGACAGGATGAGATGGCTGGATGGCATCACGGACTCGATGAACGTGAGTCTGAGTGAACTCCGGGAGTTGGTGATAGACAGGGAGGCCTGGTATGCTGTGATTCATGGAGTCATGTTTAACTCCTTGCAACCCTATTGGCCATCACCTTCCAGGCTACTCTGTTCATGAGATTTTCCAGGCAAGAATACTGGGGTGGGTTGCAGTGCCCTCCTCTAGGAGATCTTTCTGACCTAGGGATTGAATTCACATCTCTTAAGTCTCCTGCATTGGCAGGTGGGCTCTTTACCACTAGCACCACATGGGAAGCTCATTTTCTATGCTTAGCTTTTATTAGCTACATTTCAAAACTTGTTAATATCAGGACAACATAAGAAATATTTATCATGTTAACAATATTCATTGTGTGAATATAAAGCATGAACTATAATAAAAATATACAGCACAATATAATGCTTGAAACTGTACCTTAAACATATAAAATAAGTGATACTGAGATTTGATTTTATGTTTTATGAAGCTAAGATTACTAAAATAGGGATAGAAAAAAAGTATCTGTTCATAGTATAAACAATTTGACTTGGAATCTGGAGCAAATATAGTTAATATTATTACTTCTACTCTTGCCTTTAAAAATACAAGAAGATAAAGTTAGTGGAAAATAAAATTACTGCTAATTATAATTATTTTATTTTGTAGTTCATTTTAAATAAAGACATATTTTACCACTGTAAAGTCCTCCTATTTATTTTCCCATATTCAGTATAAAATGTGCAAAAAACTTTAGGTAGCACCCATAAAAGAAAAAAATATGAATAGCCAATGAAAGAACAACCAAGATGGTTAGTAATCACTAATGTAAACTTTAAAATGCAATTCACACTCTCCGAATAAGAAAAAAAAATTATAAAGTTTAGAATAAAGTGCATGTGAAATGATAAGTCTATAGGAACTTTTACATACTGTTGATGGGAGTATAAATTCCTACCACAGATTTACATGAGACTATAGAATCTCCTTCCTACCAACTCCTTTGCAAGCCAGTTTGATTGACAATTTGGTCACTTAACAAAAGAAAAACTAGAAAAACTCCTGACTGATGAAAGAGGGAATGTAAAGAATAAGTTCAGGAAGAAACTGCAGAAAAATAACTTTTAGAATGTGATTAGTTTTAATTAACTGTTGGAGATACTCATTATACATTGAGGAATAAAACTAAAAATTATCTAGCCTGAATAGATGAGTTACAGTAAAGTCTGAGATTATAAAATAACAAGAAAGACATATATGAAAAGATGAGAGATTCATCAGTGGTCCCCTGGAAATAAGTATCATTAAATTGTCAGTGGATGGTGTATCAGGTGACAGATTGGTCTCAGAAACCAAGGAAAAATCCTTAAGAACAGTGAGTGTTGAGGACTCAGTCAAGATGCTATCTGAGAGAGAAATGTAAACTGATTTTTAATAAAGAATTCTATACTAACTTGAATACAGGAAATTATTATCTACCTATTTTCCGTTCAGTTCAGTCGTTCTGTCACGTTTGACTTTGCGACCTCATAAACTGCAGCACATCTGTCCAGTAGGTGATGCCATCCAGACATCTCATCCTCTGTTGTTCCCTTCTCCTCCTGCCCCCAATCCTTCCGAGCATGAGAGTCTTTTCCAATGAGTTAAATCTTCGCATGAGGTGGCCAAAGTACTGGAGCTTCAGCTTTAGCATCATTCCTGCCAAAGGAATCCCAGGGCTGATCTCCTTCAGAACGGACTGGTTGGATCTCCTTGCAGTCCAAGGGACTCTCAAGAGTCTTCTCCAACACCACAGTTCAGAAGCATCAATTCTTCGGTGCTCAGCCTTCTTCACACTCCAACTCTCACATCCATACACGACCACTGGAAAAACCATAGCCTTGACTAGATGGACCTTTGTTGGCAAAGTAATGTCTCTGCTTTTTACTATGCTGTCTAGGTTGGTCATAACTTTCCTTCCAAGGAGTAAGCATCTTAATTTCATGGCTGAAACACCATCTGCAGTGATTTTGGAGCACAAAAGAATAAAGTCTGACACTGTTTCCACTGTTTCTCCATCTATTTCCCATGAAGTGATGGGACCAGATGCCATGATCTTTGTTTTCTGAATGTATATGAGCTGTAAGCCAACTTTTTCACTATCCTCTTTTACTTTCCTCAAGAGGCTTTTTAGTTCCTCTTCACTTTCTGCCATAACGGTGGTGTCATCTGCATATCTGAAGTTATTGATAATTCTCCCGAAAATCTTGATTCCAGCTTGTGCTTCTTCCAGCCCAGCATTTCTCATTATGTACTCTGCATAGAAGTTACATAAGCAGGGTGACAATATACAGCCTTGGTGTACTCCTTTTCCTATTTGGAACTAGTCTGTTGTTCCATGTCCAGTTCTAACTGTCGGTTCCTGACCTGCATATAGGTTTCTCAAGAGGCAGCTCAGGTGGTCTGGTATTCCCATCTCTTTCAGAATTTTCCTCAGTTTATTGTGATTCAGTCAAAGGCTTTGGCATAGTCAATAAAGCAGAAATAGATGTTTTTCTGGAACTCTCTTGCTTTTTTGATGATCCAGTGGATGTTAGGTTCATATTAAGCCTTTATCTATCATATTTATTCCTATTGTTTTCTTCACGACAAGACAAAAGAGCTTATTTATATAATCATGGGTGTGTAGGCAAGTTTTCCAACCATCATTTCTACATTTTATGTAAGAAAATATAATCACCATATTTTAGAAAAAAACTCAACTTTTAACACTCACACTTTGTTCTTCACGTTGGATTATATGCCAAAATAATGATTTATTGTTGTTCGGTCACTAAGTTGTTCCCAGTTCTTTGCAACCTCATGGATTGTAGCATGCCAGGTTTCCCTATCCTTCATATCTCCCAGAGTTTGCTCAAATTCATGCCCATTGAGTCAGTGATGCCATCCAACCATCCCATCCTCTGTCATCCTTTTCTTCTCTTGCCTTCAATCTTTTTCAAGATCAGAGTATTTTTTCCAATAAGTTGGGTCTTCTCCAATAAGTCAGCTCTTCACATTAGGTGGCCAAAGTACTGGAGCTTCAACTTCAGCATCAGTCCTTCCAATGAATATTCAGGGTTGATTTCCTTTAGGATTGACAGTATTTATGCTTTTGCATAAAATATAGAACTTATTACTCTTACCTGACTATTGAGTTAGCTGTAGCCTAAGTTAAGTCGCTCGCTCAGTTGTGTCTGACTCTTTGTGACCCCGTGGACTGTAGCCCACAAGGCTCCTCCATCCATGGGTTTCTCCAGGCAAGAATACTGGAGTGGGTTTTCATTTCCTTCTCCAGGGGATCATCCTGACCTAGGGATTGAACCCAGGTCTCCCACATTGCAGGCAGACGCTTTAACCTCTGAGCCACCAGGGAAGCCCTGATAATTAGCAATTTACAAACAGTAATGTAGGCAAGAAAATCAAGTTTATAATTATATTTATTCTATATATGACCACCTACATTAATTGTTTAAATTACTTGCTAAATTGAATATTGCTAATTCACTTCAGTCGTGTTCGATTCTGTGCGATCCCATAGACCGCAGCCCACCAGGCTCCCCCGTCCCTGGGATTCTCCAGGCAAGAACACTGGAGTGGGTTGCCATTTCCTTCTCCAGTGCATGAAAGTGCAAAGTGAAAGTGAAGTTGCTCAGTCGTGTCCAACTCTTAGCGACCCCATGGACTGCAGCCTTCCAGGCTCCTCCATCCATGGGATTTTCCAGGCAAGTGTACTGGAGTGGAATGCCATTGCCTTCTCCTAAATTGAATATTAGTGCTGTACTTTTAAAATACTGATATAGAAGATACTATACTTTAATCACTGACAAGTTAGTTGATGTTGCCTTTGTGTGTGTGTGTGTGTGTGTGTGTAGGTATTTAAAATAATTCTGCTTTAATTGGTTTATTTTTTTTTCCCTCAAACATATACTCTCTACATAAAAGTATACCTGGAAGCATTGTTATCTCCTACCCTGACAGGGTAACATCATATACTTCTTCTATATTAAATCATTTTCACTTCTGACACATATCTTACAGATGAAAGAAAATGAGACAATTAAAAAATAAACCATTTCTTTCAAATTCCTATATGACATTCATTATTTTATAGTATGGAGAACTTTAAAGGATAATACATGGTTGGAGAGTAATGTATTATTCTTTTCTGAAGAGAGAGATCTCACTTCTAGGTTATTATGACATCAGCAAAATTATTACCATTTCTAATCTGAGTGAAATTTTAACTTTAGAAAGTAGTTATATACAGTTATTTTTGACCCCAAGAAAAACTTTTTACCCCAGGGAGATCTATAGTAATCAAAATTATACCAGATTTATCAATTCTAGTAGCTTATTTGCTGTCTTCTCCAAACAATACTGTTCATATTAGAGTCTCAGGCATTTAAGAGATTAACTTTACAGAAAGTAGCAAAAATGTTGCACCTCCTTAGTTTTTTAATACAATTATATCTGGTTTCTTTGGAACAGACATTATTGATGAACTTATATCAAAGAATTTTCCCAGTGCTATTTTAAATTTATTAATGAATTAAGAATTTATCACTTTAAAGTATTTTTAAGATTTAATATACTTTATGCATTTCCTGGTATTGCATTGAGCATTGGACATTAATCAATATTCAATGAACTTATAATAGAAAGCAAGGACTACATAATTTCAATGTTAAGAAAGACCTTGTCTAAAGCAACCGCTGGTAAGTTCAATAGGTTTGTCATGCAAGCAGTGCAGATCTAAGTTAATTGATTATTGGAATAGAGAAGACATCACTACTAAGTGCTTCATCATGTAATCACCATATTTATGTCAAGATGTCTATTCAATTATGTTATGACAAAAATGCACAACAGTTCTTGGGATGTCTTCATTGAAAGCCAACTGGCAATCTCAATAGGATCCATCCCCAAACCCTCCAACAGTATAGAGTCAAAATCAATGTTTCAACCTGTCATACGACAAACTCAGAAATAACCCTTCTCAGGATTCAGTGTTTACTATAATCCATTTAAATGTAGTGACTGGATAAAAAAATGGCCTCCATTTGTGATTTTCTATTTTTCTTTAGATTGTTCATACTGAACATGTTTGCAATGTTTCTTAAGAAACATGAGAGGGCAGAGGGCTTCCTTTATAAGCTCACTTGGTAAAGAATCTGTCTGCAATGTAGGAGACCCTGGTTCTCTGGGTCAGAAAGATCTGCTGGAGAAGGAATAGACTACCCACTCCAGTATTCTGGTCCAGAGAATGCTATGGACTGTATAGTCCATGGGGTGGCGAACAGTCAGACATGACTAAGCAATTTTTAAAAATTTATTTGTGATTTTCTACTTTTGTTTAGATTGTTTATAATGAACATGTTTGCAACATTCCTTTACAAACATGAGAGGGGATTTTAGCTTTATAAAAATCTGAACAGAGAATAAATATACCATGGTAGAATGAGTGTGAATTATCCTAGCTGGGTTTAAATCCCAGATTCTCACATGTTAGATATAAAATATTAGGTAAAATTTTCCCTCAGTTTCCTCACAGTTAAAAATGGAATAATAAAAGTCCTTACTTCAGAGAGTAATATAGATTTTAAAAACATAACCCTATTAAAGAATTCAGACCATCTCTGGCATACAGCTTGTGTTTGGTGAGTTACTACTCTTATACATACATTAAATCTGTGAGCACTCTATCTAAATATTGAATTTTGCCTCTTTTGCCAAAATATATCAATTTGTTAGGTGATCACACCTATTTTATTCTTGTATATTAGCTACAGTACTAGATGCCTACACCTATCAGCAAGGTCTTGCCCACATCAATTTTCAAATCTGTGAAATACAGCAGGAAATAGCAGGACTCGATCCTCTTATTTGCAGTAAAATAAAGGAATGGGATTATCATAAACTGTGTTTTTATGATACTTCATATTTTGGAGTAAGTTCTTTAAATGGACATATCTGGTTAATAATATTTATTCCTTGCAAAATTCAACTTTACAAATAAAAATATCAAATCATAAAACTGAAACAAACCATGTTTCTAAATTAAGAATGGAGTCAAAATGTGTATCTAATTTTCTAAGTCTAAATCTCTTGCTGTTTTGTTGTTGTTACATTGTATCTTCTCCCTACTTTTAATATCCATCATAATGTTAGTAATTTCTTAAAATTATCCAACAAAGTTTCAAAGATTTTTTTTTTTTTTATGTTACAGAGGAGTTGAGGTGAAGTGAGTGAAAGTGAAATTCGCTCAGTTCAATTCGTGTCCAACTCTTTGGGACCCCATGGACTGTCCATGGAATTGTCCAGGCCAGAATACTGGAGTGGGTAGACTTTCCTTTCTCTAGGGGATCTTCCCAACCCAGGCATCAAACCCAGGACTCTCGCATTGCAGGTTGATTCTTTACCCATTGAGCCACAAGGGAAGCCTAAGAACACTGGAGTGGGTAGCCTATCCCTTCTCCATGGGATCTTCCTGACCCAGGAATTGAACCGGGGTCTCCCGCATTGCAGGCAGATTCTTATACCAACTGAGCTATCAGGGAGTTAAAGGCACATGCAAATTTCCATATGAGTATTTGACTATACTATTAAGGAATATCATTTTGACTTTCTAACTTTTCACTATTTAGTAAAGATATAAACTTCTATCAAGATAAATTCTCAAGCAAAGTGTGTAATACTTTTTCAGCCAAAAATTAAGTTGCAAATCAACAGCATATGTATTAATATTGTGTTATTATAACCTGTTGATTTACATATTTTTGTATCAAGTGCATAAAGAGACTAGCCCATAATTAGCAATTATTTCTGCTTTTTCCATCCAAGTTTTGGTTTCTGTTGTTGTGGTACTTGACCTCTCTGAGGTTATTTATACTGTTTATACTCAGAGAAAACCAACCCATTTATTAAAAAAAAAAAAATCAGATTAGGGTGGTTTGTCTTTCCTAGCATTTCTATGCTAAGGCTCATTTCATGAATATATTTTTGAAATACAGTGATTTCACACTTGAGTTTACTATTTGGCAGCTGTTACAATATTCTACTATAATCACCCTTCACATTTGGAAACATTTATATAGGCATTCCTAGCTTCAATTTTGATATCATGGCTACATTACAGGAACTTGTGAGTGGTGCTACTTGTACTGCATTTCTCTTTAATGATGGTTTCTGCCCTGTGACAATATAAAAAGTGCCCTTCTATCATAAGTCTGTAAACTTCTGGTACTGAGGCCGACCTCATCATATAGTCAGTATGACAATTCTCCAAGAACATGCTGGATTACAGCCATTGCCTTATTGCCACTGTCAGTTATTACACAATTATATGAAATTATGTGTGGGTAGGGTAATTCAGATCTTTCAACATTCATAATGATGATGAACAACTCTAGTTCTTATTGCATTACCTGCTTTGGCTAACAGCACAAAATGTATTCACTGGATAACAACCAATGCTCCAGTGATATCTATGACATGAAGATACGATCTTACATCTCATCTTTCCTAATAGGTGGGATCAAGTAAACTCATATTTAGCCCAACTGCTGGAACTTCATGGACAATTAATTTGGGCTCAACTAATCAGGTTTATGATGTAAGGTGACATAAGCTCCTATCATTTCATTTAATGTCACTTAAGGTGATATTCTAGAAATAACACAGCCCCAGGTCCCTGTAGATCATTATTTTTCAATGGTCATGATTTTGCTCTCCAGAAGACACTGGGAAGTGTCTGAAGACATTTTTGATTGTCATCATGTGTGCAGTGCAGGGTGCTACAGTGAGTAAAGGTTGAGGATGCTGCTAAGGATCCCGCAACACACACAACAGTCCTTTCATCCCCTCCAACAATTATCTGACTCAAGATGTTAACAGTGCTAAAGGTGATACTTCTGACTTTTGCTGTTTAGTCACTAAGTTGTGTCTCTTTGTGAGTCCATGGACTGTATCCCACCAGGCTCTTCTGTTCATGGAATTCTCAAGGTAAGAATACTGGAGTGGGTTGCTATTTCCTCCTCAAAGAATCTTCTTAACCCAGGGAGTGAACTCATTTCTCCTGCTTTGCAGGCAGATTCTTTACCACTGAGCCACTTGGGGTCCTTGATTCTGACTTTAGGTGACAAAAATCTGAATTTCAACTAATGCCCTTCAAGGGGATATAGTCAGAATACTCTAAAGTTGTTTTCTGGTCTCCCCTATTCATATAGTCCATAAATGCTGGTACAGTGAAAATTTAAATTACAGAAGTGTGAAAAAGGATATAATGTAGAGTATAAGAATACGTTTCGGGCTTGTGGATCCTGCACTGGAGGAGACGCAGGCTGCTGACTTTGTCTTCGTGCAGCCCTTACCACTCTCTAGAGAACTTCCTCTCCCCTGGCCACAATCGCAACTCTTAGGGAAAAACTGATTGCACCAGTCTTGGAAGAAGAGGGAACAATCCCAAACAATAAGATCACTGTACTGGGTGTTGGACAAGTTGGTATGGCATGTGCCATCAGCATTCTGGGAAAATCTCTGACTGATGAGCTTGCTCTTGTGGATGTTTTGGAAGATAAACTCAGAGGAGAAATGATAGACCTGCAGCACAGGAGCTTATTCCTTCAGACACCAGAAATTGTGGCAGACAAAGATTACTCTGTCACTGCCAATTCAAAGGTCATGGTGGTAACTGCAGGAGTTCGCCAGCAAGTGGGTGAGAGCCGCCTGAATTTGGTGCAAAGGAACGTTAATGTCTTCAAGTTCATCATTCCTCAGATTATCAAGTACAGTCCTGACTGCACTGTCATTGTGGTTTCCAACCCAGTGGATATTTTCACATATGTTACCTGGAAACTAAGTGGATTACCCAAGCACCATGTGATTGGGAGTGGATGTAACCTGGATTCTGCTAGATTTCACTACCTTATGGCTGAAAAACTTGGCATTCATCCCAGCAGCTGCCACGGATGGATTTTGGGGGAACATGGCAACTCAAGCGTGGCTGTGTGGAGTGGAGTGAATGTGGCAGGCGTTTCTCTCCAGGAACTGAATCCAGAAATGGGAATAGACAATAATAGTGAAAATTGGAAGGAAGTGCATAAGATGGTGGTTGAGAGTGCCTATGAAGTCATCAAGCTAAAAGGATATACCAACTGGGCTATTGGATTAAGTGTGGCTGATCTTATTGAATCCATGTTGAAAAATCTATCCAGAATTCACCCGGTGTCAACAATGGAGAGGAGCATGTACGGCATTGAGAATGAAGTCTTCCTGAGCCTTCTATTTATCCTGAATGCTCGAGGGTTAACCAGTGTTATCAACCAGAAGGTGAAGGATGAAGACGTTACCCAACTCAAGAAAAATGCAGATACCCTCTGGGGCATCCAAAAGGACCTAAAGGACCTGTGACTTCTGGCTGCAAGGCTGTAGAAACTTAAAACTACAGTTTGATTAACCACGAGCCTTTAGTTTGTGTACATGTACATGGAGCACAGTTCACTTTTGTCTTCCTAAGTCTGTGAATCTGGGCTCCCAGAATCAAAGCCCATGCTTGTTTTAATGCTTGCAAGATGAGTTCTTGAACAAATAAAATAAACCACCTAGCATAAAAAAAAAGGAATATATTTCAGGAAAAAAGTCTTAAGCACCTTTCCTCTAGAGTTAATGGCAGACAGAGAGATTCAAAAATATAGCAACACTAAAAATACAACTATCTTTAATTTAAGCCTGTGTTTGAAACAGTAAGAACTTGGGTGTATGTAGTTTGACAGTGATATCAATAATTTTTGCATGCACCGTTCTGTATTAGAACTGTAGCTAAATAACACTATTTTTAATAATCAATTTTCACATATATTTTTTCCATAAAGATTTTGTCAAAAGTTATTAAGGAATCTGACTTTAGATTCCAACTAATCAATCACTCATTAGTATTTTTCTAAGTGTGAACAAAGCACCTATCACTGTCCTTTCATTACTCTAAAAGCCTGTTCTGGCTACAAGACAATCTAGTTTACTCAAAAGGTAGGAGAAAAGCACTTGAGTGTCATTCCTCTAAGTCTTGTTACATTGCCAGAGCCTGTAGTTCTTTATATATTTATCTATGTTTTGCCTAAGAAACACTATGGGTACTTTTTTCATATTCCTGGACCTGAGCATGAAAGAGCCTGATTTAGTAGGTATGGAATAACATACAAAAGTAGGCATTTGAAAAAAAAAATTGGTGATTTCATGCCGATGATTTCAAACCATAGTTTCAGAGATTCAACTCTAAGTCCACAAGCTACTTGTGAGAAACTGAATAGGAAGAGTCATACAGGTCAAAAATTTTAAAGACTTGTCAACAATACATTGTTATTACTTTATAACAATAATTTATTGAATCAAAAATTGTTGCAAGCAATTTATCTGCCACAAGTAGTCTAGGCATTGGGGATACGGTAATGAATAAAACAAACAAACAAAAAAATGATCTGCTCTGATGGAGCCTACATTCCAATGGGAGAAGACAGAGAATGAATTACTAACATAAGGCAGAAACAATTTATAGTTTTCTTCAGATGCATATTTTGGGATGATTTATTAGTAAACTCCAGAATGAGATAATAGATTTAAGAATGTCTTTCCTTTGAAATATGTTTCTTCTCCACATCTCTCTCCATAAACCCACAATTCTATCAGTCAATTTTTGAAAATATTAACTAATATCAAATTAAAAGGCTACAGTTTACTTGAAAGCAGTATATATCTGGCTCTTATATGGGGTTGTTTCCATTTGTTACAAGGTAACTAAAAGTAACAATCTAGTTTGCATTTCCACCAACAGTGTAAGTGGGTTCCCTTTTCTCTGTGGCAGATTCATGTTGATGTATGGCAAAACCAATACAATATTGTAAAGTAATTAACCTTCAATTAATACAAATAAGTTTAATTAAAAAATAAAAGTAACAATCTTAGAAAATCTTTCTGACATTTAATTTCCACTTGTGAAAACCTACTGCATGTTTTACTTTTGCTGCCTTTATACCTCTGTCTTAGAATTACATACATTCTTATAATTAAATTTTTGTGTGGTATAATGAGATGTTAGCACCTTGTTACGTAACAAGACACAATTTTTTGAAGTTCTCTGATTTGAAGGACAAAGAGAAACTATAACATGGGTTTATGTGTCTGTACATTTTTTTCAATATCACAGTTATCCAAGTCTATGCCCCAAGCAGTAACGCTGAAGAAACTGAAGTTGAATGGTTTTATGAAGATCTACAAGACCTTTTAGAACTAACACCTTAAAAAGATGTCCTTTTCTTTCTAGGGGACTGGAATGCAAAAGTAGGAAGTCAAGAAACACCTGGAGTAACAGGCAAATTTGGCCTAGGAATGCGGAATGAAGCAGGGCAAAGACTAATAGAGTTTTGCCAAGAGAACGCACTGGTCGTAGCAAACACCCCCTGCCAACAAAACAAGAGAAGACTACACACATGGACATCACCAGACGGTCAACGCCAAAATCAGATTGATTATATTCTTTGCAGCCAAAGATGGAGAAGCTCTATACAGTCAACGAAAACAAGACCAGGAGCTGACCGTGGCTCAGATCATGAACTCGTTCTTACTAAATTCAGACTCAAATTAAAGAAAATAGGGAAAACCACTAGACCATTCAGGAACGACCTAAATCAAATCCCTTATGATTATACAATGGAAATGAGAAATAGATTTAAGGGCCTAGATCTGATAGATAGAGTGCCTAATGAACTATGGACTAAGGTTCATGACATTGTACAGGAGACAGGGATCAAGACCATCCCCATGGAAAAGAAATGCAAAAAAGCAAAATGGCTGTCTGGGGAGGCCTTACAAATAGCTGTGAAAAAAAGAGAGGCAAAAAGCAAAGGAGAAAAGGAAAGATATAACCATGAATGCAGAATTCCAAAGAATAGCAAGAAGAGATAAGAAAGCCTTCTTCAGCGATCAATGCAAAGACATAGAGGAAAACAACAGAATGGGAAAGACTAGAGATCTCTTCAAGAAAATTAGAGATACCAAGGGAACATTTCATGCAAAGATGGGCTCGATAAAGGACAGAAATGGTATGGACCTAACAGAAGCACAAGATATTAAAAAGAGGTGGCAAGAATGCACAGAAGAACTATACAAAAAAGATCTTCACTACCCAGATAATCATGATGATGTGATCACTCATCTAGAGCCAGACATCTTGGAATGTGAAGTCAAGTGGGCCTTAGAAAGCATCACTACGAACAAAGCTAGTGGAGGTGATGGAATTCCAGTGGAGCTTTTTCAAATTCTGAAAAATGATGCTGTGAAAGTGTTGCATTCAATATGCCAGCAAATTTGGAAAACTCAGCAGTGGCCACAGGACTGGAAAAGGTCAGTTTTCATTCCAATCCCAAAGAAAGGCAATGCCAAAGAATTCTCAAACTACCACACAATTGCACTCATCTCACACACTAGTAAAGTAATGCTCAAAATTATCCAAGCCAGGCTTCAGCAATAAGTGAACCGTGAACTCCTTGATGTTCAAGCTGGTTTTAGAAAAGGTTGAAGAACCAGAGATCAAATTGCCAACATCTGCTGGATCATGGAAAAAGCAAGAGAATTCCAGAAAACATCTACTTGTGCTTTATTGACTATGCCAAAGCCTTTTACTGTGTGGATCACAATAAACTGCGGAAAATTCTGAAAGAGATAGGAATACCAGACCACCTGACCTGCCTCTTGAGAAATCTGTATGCAGGTCAGGAAGTAACAGTTAGAACTGGACATGGAACAACAGACTGGTTCCAAATAGGAAAAGGAGTACGTCAAGGCTGTATATTGTCACCCTGCTTATTTACCTTATATGCAGAGTACATCATGAGAAATGCTGGACTGGAAGAAACACAAGCTGGAATCAAGACTGACAGGAGAAATACCAATAACCTCAGATATGCAGATGACACCATCCTTATGGCAGAAAGTAAAGAGGAACTAAAAAGCCTCTTGATGAAAGTGAAAGAGAGAGTGAAAAAGTTGGCTTAAAGCTCAACATTAAGAAAACGAAGATCATGGCATCCAGTCCCATCACTTCATGGGAAATAGATGGGGAAACAGTGGAAACAGTGTCAGACTTTATTTTTGGGGGCTCCAAAATCACTGCAGATGGTGACTGCAGCCTTGAAATTAAAAGACGCTTACTCCTTGGAAGAAAAGTTATGACCAACCTAGATAGTATATTCAAAAGCAGAGACATTACTTTGCCGACTAAGGTCCGTGTAGTCAAGGCTATGGTTTTTCCTGTGGTCATGTATGGATGTGAGAATTGGACTGTGAAGAAGGCTGAGCGCCGAAGAATTGATGCTTTTGAACTGTGGTGTTTGAGAAGACCCTTGAGAATCCCTTGGACTGCAAGGAGATCCAACCAGTACATTCTGAAGGAGATCAGCCCTGGAATTTCTTTGGAAGAAATGATGCTAAAGCTGAAGCTCCAGTACTTTGGCCACTTCATGAGAAGAGTTGACTCATTGGAAGAGTCTGATGCTGGGAGGGATTAAGGGCAGGAGGAGAAGGGGACGACCGGAGATGAGATGGCTGGATGGCATCACGGACTCGATGGACGTGAGTCTGAGTGAACTCCGGGAGATGGTGATGGACAGGGAGGCCTGGAGTGCTGAGGTTCATGGGGTCGCAAAGAGTCAGACACGACTGAGCGACTGAACTGAACTGAACTAAACGTGTTTTTTTGTTTCTGATTCCACTATTCAGTGCACTATATTTGGATAATTTGAGAAGCATTCTAATCGATAAAACAAAAAAATCACTGAAAATTTAAAAAATGTAGAATACTAAGTTTAAATCTATTTATTTACTACAGATTTTCTTATAGCTTTTATTATGTGATTGTTAATTCTAATCCTCAAAGACAAGATAAAATAAGCAGTGTTATCTAAACATACTCAGTCATGGATTCCTTTTCATTGAGCTTACAAAAAGACCATATGCCGTGAAAAAGTGATTAATAACACAGGGAAACGTGGAAAAGATTTTTTTTTTAATCTGAAAAGCCAAATTAAAAATTATTTTATATACACACACAGACACATGCTCACACTCACACACACAAACAAGTAAAATTATATTATTATATGCCAGCAATCTTATTAAGTGTGAAAAAGTTAAGCAGAAATATGGCCTTTCTATTTTATGTTAAAATTTAGTGATTTTAGTGCTTGCATTTTAATCTAAAGAAGAAATAATTTTGAGATTATTTCCTAATCATTGTCACTCTTCTCTCTCAGGAGAACACCGAACAGTTCATTAGACATTAGACACACATCAAGACATTAGAGAGAATTGTATCAAAGGAAATAATACAATAAAAGGAAGGAGTAGTCAGAATAGAGAACATCAAATATTTTGTTGGAAAATATGTAAATTTGGACTGGTATAGAATAGATTGCAAGAAGAATAGACTGGAATGAGCCCACAATCCACCGAAATAAATAACTAAACATACATGCAGAAAGATTCTCTGAACACACACAGTAGTAGGTATGCAAATAGATCTTAAAAATAAAAATAAAGTTTTAAAAATGAATTAATTTCACTACTGATAGGTTATGATTAAACAAGATAGATGATCCATAAAAAAATATCCTCTAAATCTGCAATTGTGTATATTTACACACTGACTTGCTGCAGGAAAGATTTAGAGTAACTAATAATTTAAGTCCATTTTAAATTATAAAATTCATATTTATAATTTCTTTGCTGTATATTTAATTTTTCAGTAGTGAAAAATATAAAATCCTTACACTGATATAATCTTTGTTTGGTTTCAAGGACAAATCCTATCATAAAATAAATCTCGACCCAAACAGAAGTAACCCCTTAGTCACACAATCAAGGATTGGGGGTTTTGTTTTGTTTTTAATCTGCCCACTGTGGTAGATGATCTAGGTCATAATTGTAATGATTATTATTCTTAATAGTATGTGTTTTTATACTTTAATTAAATGTAATAAACTTCAGGTAGTTCTCATTCAATGGGTTCAGTTCTATCAGTTCACAAAGCATCTTATCTTCATAAACTTTTACTTTCATTTATTAATTCAAAAAATACTAAATGTTTACTGTGCTTCCAGTATATTACAATTCAAAGTCTTTATCTAGGTATCATTGTACATTTCCTTGCATTTGTTCAGTACCACCTGGGGACAGAGGACCCTGGAGTGCTGTAGTCCATGGGGTCTCATAGTTAGATAGAAACTGAACAACACTACCACCTGGTCCTTGCATTAGGACCCCAGTGTCAAGTTAGCAAAGCAAGGTTTTCAACATCTTTCAAAACACTGTCTCAGTGAAACTGTTCCATTAATGAATATGACAGAGTCAGCATGCATAGAACCTCAGTTAATTTATTTATGGCTCAGTCACTCCAGATCCCATTGAGAATTTATTTTTACCATATAAAATGATAACAAATTTAGTTACTTGGTGATCTTATCCTGACTTATTTTAGAAATAGTAATGTGTGTGCATGCATGTGTGTCACATATGTGTAAGCACAGAGAAATTAATCACCTAACAACAATTAATGAGAAAAAGTAGTAAATCAAAAAAGTCAAGCATTCTGGTATCATATTTGTGTTGGATACAAAAAATATTATAGATGCAGTGATAAATAATACTTATGATAGTGATCCTTAGATATTAAGAAAATGCAAGCTGCTTCCTTTTCCATGACTGTCCAAATACTTATTTCCTTGTGAGAAATCCATTGTGCCAGGTCACTAAGTAGTATCATTTGGCTGGGCAAAAAACAAAGAAACACTCTCCTTATACACAGGCTTCGAGTGCTGCCAAAGTGTAAGAAAAATTCAAGGAATGTGATCAGAAAAATCAGAAAAAAGGATAAAAGCTGACAAATGAAAAATAAAATTCAAAAATGCAGTAGAAAATGAAGGCATGAAGGTATAGAAGCATCCATTTTAAGCTATGTTATATTAGAATTTTATCTGTTAAATTAACATATTAAAATCTCTTCTCTTGATAATGGTGTTTAAACAAATTATTTTTCCTACATTTTTCTTTATGTCCAGATAGAAGACAAACAGAAAAGCATAGTTATACATACAGAAAAAGAAAAAGTAATATAGTGGATTCTCAAACATTAGCTCCATTGAAATCATCTGGTTCGATTCTTAAGTTTCTGGGCCTTGCCCCCTGAATTTCTTTTGTGCTAGGTCTGGGGTAGTGCTTGACAATTTTAATTTCTAATTTTATTAAGTTTCTCAATTTTAAATTTTAATAACTATCAGGTCCCTAGATCATGCTGATTCACTCCTAGGTACTTAGAGAATCACTGATAAAACACATGGCCTATTTTCAGGAATTTCTAAAGATGCTAATGGAAACCTTAGCATGGAAAATTTCTTCTTTCCAGTACTTTTACTTTATATTGTAAAACTATAATGCCATTCTTAAGGTAGCACGGACAGGTTTTGTGGAAGACAATTTTTCCATAGACTTGGGTGGTGATGGTTTCAGAATGATTCAAGTACATTACATTTTATTTTGCACTTTATTTCTATTATTATTACATCAGCTCCACCTCAGATCATCAGACCAGATTTAGGGAGGGGGGGTGGATTTCTACTATAAGGGATAAACAAGAAGTTATAAGATACCTAAGAAAAATACATTTTCAGTATATTTGTATCAATATTTTTTCAGGAAACTATAACAACAGCTGACCAATGGATTTTTTTTTTTTTTCTTTTTGTCCAGTGGATTTGAAGTGGCATATTTTTTGGCATGGAGCCCACCCACAGAAACTGATCATTCATGTTGTCATTTACAGTATGTTACAACCATTACAAAAATGCACATATTATAACTTTTCTTGTTCAGTGTTTAGAATGAGAATCCAAAAGAATGATATAAATTCTTAGATATATTTAGAGATCCAAAAGTTGCAGGATGCCAGACTCTTTCCTCTTTGAGCACAGCAAAGACGGAGGAGAAGGAGGGAGAGGAAGAGGAAAAGGAGGAGGAGGAGGAGGAGGAGGGAAGGAAGAAGAGACTTGTTTCACAGCATTAAGGTTTAAGTCAGCCCTGAAAAAGTCCTATATATTGTGGAAGTAGGTAAATGTTTTCTTATGTATCCAAGCTTGGCTATGGCACAGCAAGCCATATATAATAAGCAAGAACCTTATTATACTCTTTGGATAGAGCAAGGGGAATACAGACAGGACTAACCTACAGCATCAGAAAGTGCCTGCTTAAGGAGCTCAGTCGTGTCCGACTCTTTGCGACGCAATGGACTGTAGGCTACCAGGCTCCCCCCTCCATGGGATTCTCCAGGCAAGAGTACTGGAGTGGGTTGCCATTTCCTTCTCCAGGGGATCTTCCCAACCCAGGGATCGAACCCTGGTCTCCTGCATTCCAGGCAGACACTTTAACCTCTGAGCCACCAGGGAAGCCACAAATAATAAGCAAGAACATTATTATACTCTTTGGATAGAGCAGGGGAATACAGACAGGATCAGAAAGTGCCTGCTTCCTTTAATTCCTTCCTAGTGTTTACTCTTCCTTGTACATATTTAATTAATCTTTCTCAGTCTTCTTAATGTTTTTCCTAAGACCTTGGTTGCAAAGTTCAGTGGGATTTACCCCAGTCAAAAACTGAGAATCCTCAAACTGTTTGACATGAAGTTTTTATCATGTAAAAGAATGAGCATTTGAAATAGTAATAGAAAAATGATTTTTACAAAATACATGATATGTGAGTTTTAGTTTGTGACCTAAGATTCGCAATACCTACCATATTTTTTTTTTGTGTGTGCATCTGGAACAAAGGCTACTAAAATATTATTATGACTAGGTGTAGATTCTTCAAAAATACATGAATAAAATATTAAAATAGGATGAGTCAACGTTTAACTTTTTTTCTAAATTCTCTAATGTGACTCTTCATGGCTTCTAGTCCCATCTGAGTTGTCGTAATGTTGATAAATCTCTACATGAGCTCTATGAAAAGAGATGAGTGGTTATGGGATGTGAATAAGTATACTACTGTCTATGAAAAGCCACGGTTGGTTTACAGAATCACTCTCCTATAGTCATTTTCCATCCCTCAACAATCTTAAAAGCAATTCATCTAGGAAAATGGAGGTCACTTAATATGTGGGAGACAATATGACTATATCAGAAAATGTCCCATTAACTTGGATTAAGAACTAAAGCTTTTTAAATCATTGATCCATAATAAAACCAACTTGCATAAACATTATCATTCAAAACTCAGACAATGAAATCAGAAAATAATACTTTTTCATTCAATAATTAAACCTGATAAGTTTAAATTTAATTTGATCTCTTAAAATATTATCGGAAACTAAGCTTTACACTGTTTCAGTTCCATTACTTTATAAAATTTCACATCTCCCTGGTAAATGAAATTTTATTTTAAAAATCATATATTTTATTAATCAGTTACATGATTGAACATTATTATATAGTAGTTTTCTTATACTGTTATAATAATTAATTAAAATTGGAAATAAGCCAAATGAAGAGTATATAAGAATAGAGAAATGAATTACTAGGTAAACTTATGATGAAATATAGAGTCAACAAATATTAAAGCAGGAGTTAGGGTTATAGGTAGTTTTAACTGACCTCATTACTTTTCTGCATTTGTTAAGATTTCCATAGTCACAAAAATTAGAAATAATTTTCTTATCAATATGTTTATAAATTTAAGAATACACTTGTCACACCCTTACGTTAATCAGAGCATGACAGAATTTTACTCATTCTAAGGGACATCTCTTTGACAACTGTATAAAGTTCTCTTGGGATGCAGATCATACACTTTATCTAGATAGAATACATTTATAATCAATTGTAGCATTTCCAGGAAACATAGTATCATTTATCTGGAAACTGAAAAATTGAAAGAACTAGCAAAGCACCAAGATCATTATAAACTGTTTCATTTGCCAAGTTAAAATCACCAATGCTTCCAAAATGTATCATGTTATAAAATATTTATTTAACAAAGCCATAATGAATTTCTTGGGCTTCCCAGGTGGCTCAGTGGTAAAAAAAAAAAAAAAAAAGAAAGAAAGAAAGAAAAGAAAAAAAATCCACCTACTAATGCAAAAGACACAGGAGATTAGGATTCAATCCCTGAGTTGGGAAGATCCCCTGGAGAAGGGAATTGCAACCCATTCCAGTATTCTTGTTTGGAAAATCCCATGGACAGAGAAGCCTGGCGGGCTACAGTCCATGGGGTCATAAAAGAATCGGACACAACTGAGGATGCATGTGCAATCACTTTCTCAAACTAAACTGATTTCAAAAAATATTTCTTAATTAAAAACATTCAAGGTTCCTGAAGTCATGTTTCAGACTCAGCAATGGTAGATCCTTTTGGAACATAGTTTAAGAATGAATCTCGTAATTGAGATTGCACAGACTCAGATTCCAACTCATGTCTGGCAAATCATAATCCTCCTGATTTGAGAACCAAAGTCAAGTGTTCCTTTTTTTTTAATTTTAAATTGTAAACAGAATTCAGTAACTTTCTAAGGCATCTGACTGTTTCCACTACAAGACGTTCAGCGAAACAGTCCTGCAGGAGAGACTGCTTTTTGCCTCCATGTGGACTCAAGAGACGTTTTTAAATTTGCTCCTCTTTTTTAGACCCATATGCATGATCCCATGTAGACAGATGTGTAAAATGATTTATCCAATTTTCCAAAGATATCGTATTCTATTGATATTGAAATGATAATATTACTGTATAATTTCCCTACACAAATTACTTTAGAAGTCACTCTTTCCAACATAAAATTGCAACTATTTTGCAAATTATCTGACAAATAATTTCAGTCTTTTATACAGTTATTCTACATAGAAAGACACTATTCAATGTACTACTTTAAGGAGCTTCCCAGGTGGCACTAGTGGTTAATAACCCACCTCACAATGCAGGAGATATAGAGATATGAGTTCAGTTCTTGGGTGAGGAAGAACCCCTACAGGATGGCATGGCAACCCACTTCAGTGTTCTGACTTGGAAAATCTCATGGACAGAGGAGCCTGGTGGACTTAGTTCATGGGGTTTCACATGATCAGACACAACTAAAGCAACTTAGCAAAGCACAGCATCACTTTACAAAAAAATGAATCATGAACAAAGCAACAATTTACAGCTGCTACTTACTTTTTCTTGGCCTTAGTTATATAGATAGTAGCCAGTAATTAGGAAAATGACAGGAAATTTTAAATAAGATTATATTTTTTGGCTTATATAGATTGATCCCACAACTTTTACATGATCTATTTTAAAAATTAAATCATTTCTATAGTAGTATACTAATTTTAAGATTCAGATAAAATATCTGGCACCTACTAGGCACTCTGTAATTTAGACTATGGAGAGTGAAAGTTTCTCAGTCCTGTCTAACTCTCTGGGACTCCATGGACTTCCCCAGGCCAGAATACTGGAGTGGGTAGCCTTTCCCTTCTCCAGGGGATTTTCCTGACCCAGGAATTGAACCGGGGTCTCCTGCATTGCAAGCAGATTGTTTACCAACTGAGCTATGAGGGAAATTTCAGACTATAGTGAAGGTCTAAATTATTAAAGAAGAAATGAATTTTTAAGCAAATATACTTATGATAATTAGTTATATATTTTCTAATGTATATCTCACAGTATAGAATTCCAGTTTTGCCTATTTGAATTAAAGAATTAAAATATTTAGGAAAGAGATCAAAATGGTGGAGTAGGAGGATATAGAACTCAATCTCACCTTTCCCACAAACAACAAAAATACATATGCATATGGAATAACTGTCACAGAAAACTATCAAGAAACTAATGGAAAGACTCCAGCATAATGAAGGCTGAAAAAAAGAAATCAGGTAGCAAGGGAAGATAAGTGATTAGGTCAAGACCTGTGCCTTAGGGAGATGACTCAGGGAAAAGGGAGATTACATGGAGACCCTCCCTGGGAGTGGGTGGTTCAAAGCATATATCAGGAACTCCAGTCCTGGTGCCTAACACAGGGAAGACAAGCCCCTTGGCTGGTTGGAGGGGTGGTGAGACTACCAGGATGGCAGTGGCAAGCAGAGACTTTGCTTAGGACAAGCTTGTGAATGCCTGCTTATTCTTAAGTGGGGTGGACAGGTGCACAGAAACTGCAGGTAGCTGGTTTCCTGAGCCCACCTCAGCATGCCCAGCCTAAGCTGAGAAATTGCTCCAGCCCCACATACTTTTTGCAGTTCTATAATGGAAAGAGGACTAAAAGAACAGGGAACAACCTTGTCTGAGAGACACAGTAGCAAATAGCCCCAAAGGGGCATCTAAGCACAGCAGCAGCAGGCATTAACAGCACTTAACACATAAGGAGCCCTAAACTCTTCTCTGTGACCAGATTGCCAGAGCTCTTGATGCAGCACTCAGCAAGAGCCTACACAGACTCCTCTTACTCCTGAAACTGCTCCCCTTCAGAGCAAGAGTGCTGGTGTCAAAAGAGGGGAGATCAGACACTTAAGGAAACAGAGCCAGCTCAGAACCGATCCTCAGGACTTCTGCTCTGGGGACCTACCTCAACTAGGGACCTTATTAACTAGGGACCTACCCTCATCCCAATAGGATGGTGAAGAGCACTGAGGGGAAATAAAGTTCCAGCTCACACCTTGCTCCAGCCTTATCTCCTCCTACAGCCCTACCTCCTACTAATGGGATACCTGCCAGGACAAACTAAAGAAAGGCATGACCTATTTTCATGTCAAATCCAGCTCTCTCACTAAAGTGACTGGGCACATGCAGACTGCATAGAGATACCTCCATATAAGTACTACTTTTCAAGAACAGAATAGGAAACTGTTTAATCTAATTTCCAAGGGACAAAGAAAGTTAAGCAAAATGAGAAAACATAAGAATTTATCTCAACTGAAAGAGTGAAAGAAAGCACCTGAAAAGAAAAAAAAAAAAAGGGGGGGGGGGCGGAATAATTTAAGAAAGACTTAAAGGCATTTGTTAAAAGAATGCTAACTGAATTAGGGAAAAGAGTAGATGAAAACAGTGAGAATTTTAACAAAGAACTAGAAAATATATTTTAAAAAAAGAACTAGTCAACTGAAGAATACAATAATTGAAATTAAAAACACAGTAGAATGGATTAATGGTAAATTAGGTGATATAGAAGAATGCACAGGTGATCTAGAAGACAGAATAATTGAAATCACTCGATCAGAATAGCAAAAAGAAAAGCCAATTTTAAAATGGAAAACAGTTTAAGAGACTTCTGTGATATCATCAAGTTTCACAAGACACATGTTATAGGGGTCCCAGAAGGAGAAAAGACATATAAGTAGGTCAAAATGTAAGAAAGAAAATGTATTGAAGAAATTATGGCTGAAAACTTCCCATACCTGAAGAAGAAAACAGAAATAAAGGTATAAGAAAAAAGATGAACCCAAACAGGTCCATACCAAGACATGTAATAATTAAAATGGAAAAGTTAAAGAGAGAATTCTAAACTCAGAAGGAGAAAAACAAAATGTCATATAGAAGGGAACCTAGACAAAGTTATCAGCAGATTTTTCTACAGCAAATTTGCAGGTCAGAATAAATAGCACAATTTATTCAAAGCACTAAAAGGATAAGCCACCCAGGATACTCTCCCAACAAGATTACTAGTTAGAATAGAAGAAGAGATGAAGAACTTCTCACACAAGCAAAAATTAAAAGAGTACACCAATACTGAAATTAAAAGTGTTACTCGCACAGTTTGTCCAACTCTTTGCAACTCCATGAACTGTAGCCCATCAGATTACTCTATCCATGGAATTCTCCAAACAAGAATACTGGAGCATGTTGTCAATCCCTTCTCCAGGGGATCTTCCCAACCTAGGAATCAAATTCTGGCCTCCTGTACTGCAGGCAGATTCTTTATCATTTGAGCCACCAGGAAAGCATACCAATACTAAACCTAACTAAAAGAAATGTTAAAGATCTTGTCTAAGTAGAAAATAAGTGACTATTCAAAGAAATAAGCATCTCAAAGAAAAGAAAAATTAGAAAATAAAAGACTACTCAAAGAAATAAGAATCTGAAAGGAAAAAAAAAAAAATCCCAGTAGTAAAGGCAAATACACAGTAAAGTTTGAGGACCAATTACTTACATAAGTTAGAACAAAGATTAAGACAACAAAATTGTAAAATCAAATATAATTAGAATGAAGAGTGAAAGAATAAATATGAAGATAAATATGACATTAAAAAAACAGATTAGATGGAAGTGGAGTAACAAATACTGATTTTTTAGAATAGTCTTAAACTTAAGTGACTACCAGTTTAAAACAAATAGATATAGTAATAGGCAATATATATGAGGCCCATGATGACCACAAATTAAGACATGATCACAAAAGCTAGAGAGAAAGGAATGCAAGCATACCGCTAAAGAAAATCATCAAACCACAAGAGAAGGAACAAAAGGACGAAATGAACAAAGAAGAATCACAATAACCAGCTAGTAAGTAATAAAATTAAAATAATCACATACTTTTCAAAAGTTGGAGAAGGAAGTGGCAATCCACTCCAGCACTCTTGCCTGGGAAATCCAACGGATGGAGGAGCCTGAAAGGCTATAGTCCATGGTGTTGCAAAGATTCGGACAGGACTGAGTGACATCACTTTCACTTTCACTTTCACAAATTACTTTAAATGTTAATGTACTAAATGCCCCAATCAAAAGATATACAGTGAACTGATTAGATAAAAGAAAATCAACAGCCATTTAAATATTGTTTACAAAAGACTCACAATATTGCTAAAGACATATACAGACTGAAAGTGAAGAATGGAAAAAAGACATTCATACAAACAGAAACAAGATGATGAAAATAAACAAAATGTTATGGTTACCATCTTTCTATTGTAAACCAAAATAAAGTAAAATTTAAAAAAAATAAAAGAAAATAAAATTTAAAAAAAGAAAATAAACAAATGGGGCCTAATTAAACTTAAAAGATTCTTCACAACAAAGGAAACTATCAGTTCAGTTCAGTTCAGTCGCTCAGTCATGTCCGACTCTTTGCGATCCCATGAATTGCAGCACACCAGGCCTCCCTGTCCATCACCAACCCTGGGAGTTCACTCAGACTCACGTCCATCGAGTCCGTGATGCCATCCAGCCATCTCATCTGCCATCGCCTTCTCCTCCTGCCCTCAATCCCTCCCAGCATCAAAGTCTTTTCCAATGAGTCAACTTTTCGCATGAGGTGGCCAAAGTACTGGAGCTTCAGCTTTAGCATCATTCCTTCCAAAGAAATCCCAGGGCTGATCTCCTTCAGAATGGACTGGCTGGATCTCCTTGCAGTCCAAGGGACTCTCAAAAGTCTTCTCCAACACCACAGTTCAAAAGCATCAATTCTTGAGTGCTCAGCCTCCTTCACAGTCCAACTCTCACATCCATACATGACCACAGGAAAAATCATAGCCTTGACTAGACAGACCTTAGTCGGCAAAGTAATGTCTCTGCTTTTGAATATGCTATCTAGGTTGGTCATAACTTTTCTTCCAAGGAGTAAGCGTCTTTTAATTTCATGGCTGCAGTCACCATCTGCAGTGATTTTGGAGTCCCCAAAAATAAAGTCTGACACTGTTTCCACTGTTCCCCATCTATTTCCCATGAAGTGATGGGACCGGATGCCATGATCTTCATTTTCTGAATGTTGAGCTTTAAGCCAAGTTTTTCATTCTCCTCTTTCGCTTTCATCAAGAGGCTTTTTAGCTCCTCTTCACTTTCTGCCATAACGTTGGTGTCATCTGCATATCTGAGGTTATTGATATTTCTTCTGGCAATCTTGATTCCAGTTTGTGTTTCTTCCAGTCCAGCATTTCTCATGATGTACTCTGCATAGAAGTTCAATAAGCAGGGTGACAATATACAGCCTTGACGTACTCCTTTTCCTATTTGGAACCAGGCTGTTGTTCCATGTCTAGTTCTAACTGTTGCTTCCTGACCTGCATACAGATTTCTCAAGAGGCAGGTCAGGTGGTCTGGTATTCCCATCTCTTTCAGAATTTTCCACAGTTTATTGTGATCCACACAGTCAAAGGCTTTGGCATAGTCAATAAAGCAGAAATGGATGTTTTTCTGGAACTCGCTAAGCAAGGTGAAAAGACAGCCTTCTGAATGGGAGAAAATAATAGCAAATGAAGCAACTGACAAACAACTAATCTCAAAAATATACAAGCAACTTATGTAGCTCAATTCAAGAAAAATAAACAACCGAACCAAAAAAATGGGCAAAGAACTAAATAGACATTTCTCTAAAGAAGACATACAGATGGCTAACAAACACATGAAAAGATGCTCAACATCACTCACTATCAGAGAAATGCAAATCAAAACCACAATGAGATACCATTTCACACCAGTCAGAATGGCTGCGATCCAAAAGTCTACAAGCAATAAATGCTGGAGAGGGTGTGGAGAAAAGGGAACCCTCTTACACTGTTGGTGGGAATGCAAACTAGTACAGCCACTATGGAGAACAGTGTGGAGATTCCTTAAAAAGCTGGAAATAGAACAGCCTTATGACCCAGCAATCCCACTGCTGGGCATATGCACTGAGGAAACCAGAATTGAAAGAAACACGTGTACCCCAATGTTCATCACAGCACTGTTTATAATAGCCAGGATATGGAAGCAACCTAGATGTCCATCAGCAGATGAATGGATAAGAAAGCAGTGGTACATATATACAATGGAGTATTACTCAGCCATTTAAAAGAATACATTTGAATCAGTTATAATGAGGTGGATGAAACGGGAACCTATTGTACAGAGTGAAGTAAGCCAGAAAGAAAAACACCAATAGAGTATACTAACACATATATATATAGAATTTAGAAAGATGGTAACGATAACCCTGTATGCAAGACAGCAAAAGAGAAACAGATGTATAGAACAGTCTTTTGGATGATTTGGGTGAATGGCATTGAAACATGTATAATATCATATATAAAACAAGTCACCAGCCCAGGTTCAAAGCATGATACTGGATGCTTGGGGCTGGTGCACTGGGACAACCCAGAAGGATGGTATGGGGAGGGAGGAGGGACAGGGGTTCAGGATGGGGAACACGTGTATACCTGTGGTGGATACATGTTGCTGTATGGCAAAACTAATACAATATTGTAAAGTGACAGGAAAAAAGACACAGCTGTGTATAACGGACTTTTGGACTCAGAGGGAGAGGGAGAGGGTGGGATGATTTTGGAGAATGGCATTCTATCATGTATACTATCATGTAAGCATTGAATCGCCAGTCTATGTCTGACGCAGGATACAGCATGCTTGGGGATGGTGCATGGGGATGACCCACAGAGATGTTATGGGGAGGGAGGTGGGAGGGGGGTTCATGTTTGGGAAAGCATGTAAGAATTAAAGATTTTAAAATAAAAAAAAAAATTAAAAAAATTAAATAAAAAAAGTAATTAACCTCCAATTAAAATAAATAAAATTTTAGAAAATAGCTATACTCATGTCACACAGTACAGACTGAAAAACAAATCCTATAACAAAACACAAAGAAAGTCATTATATAATGATAAAGGTAAAATACAAGAGAATATTGCACTTGTTAACATCTGTGCACCCAGTAACCTGTCTATGTGTAAATGCTTGGTTGTGTCTGACTCTGTGATCCCATGGACAATAGCCCACCAGGCTCTTCTGTCCATGGAATATTTCAGTCAAGAATATTGGAGTAGGTTGCCATTTCCTCCTCCAGGGAACCTTCTCAACCCAGGGATCAAACTCACATCTTCTGCATCTCCTGCATCGTAGGTGGATTCTTTGCCCCTGAGCCATCGTGGAAGCCAATGCACCCAATATAGGAGCACCTAAATATGTAAACTAACATTAAATGCCATAAAGGGAAAATGTAACAAAAATATATTAATAATAATAAAGGATGCAAAACCCAATTCACTTCAGGGAACACACCATACAGAGAGAAATGAATAAGGCAAGAGTGGTCTTAAATAACACAATAGAACAGTCGAACTTAAAAAATATTTACAGGAATTTTCATCCCAAAACAGCACAAAACACATTCTTTTCAAGTACATGTAGAACATTCCCCAGAATATATCATGTTAGTAGGGCACAATCAGTAAGTTTAAGAAAGTAGAGATTATACCAAGCATTTTTTCTGAATACAATTGTAAAAAGAAGAAATCAGTTGAAGAAATAAAACAGAAAAGCACAAACAGAGAATAAATAGCATGTTACTTAAAAAGAAAGAAAGAAAAGTGTTGGTGAAGAAATGGAAGAATTAAGAAAATACTACAAGCCAAATAAACATAGAAACAAAACATCCAAAATCTATGGGATGCAACAAAGACAGTTTTAAGAGGGAAGATTATAGCAATATAGACTTTTCTTAAGAAATAAGAAAAATGTCAAATAAACAACCTATTCTTCCATTTTAAAGAATTAGAAAAATAAGAATAAAGAAATTCCAAATTCAGCAGAAGGAAGAAAATGATAGAGATAAGAGAGGAAATAAAAAAGAGACAAATATGTAGAAGATGAATGAAACCAAGAGCCAGCTGTCCTAATGAAGTGGATGGATCTCAAGCCTACTGTACACAGTGAAGGAAGTCAGTAAAAGAAAGACAAATATTTCATATTAACACATGTGCATGGACTCTAGAAAGATGGTACTGACAAATCTATCCACAGGGCAGCGATGGAGATGCAGACATAGAGAACAGACTTGCAGATGCAGTGGGGAAGGAAAGGGTTGGATGGATTGAGAGACTAGGATGGAAACATACACATTCAGTTCAGTTCAGTTCAGTTGCTCAGTCATGTCCGACTCTGCGATCTCATGAATCGCAGCACGCCAGACCTCTCTGTCCATCACCATCTCCCGGAGTTCACTCAAACTCATGTCCATTGAGTTGTTGATGCCATCCAGCCATCTCATCCTCTGTCGTCCCTTTCTCCTCCTGCCCCCAATCCCTCCCAGCATCAGAGTCTTTTCCAGTGAGTCAACTCTTCCCATGAGGTGGCCAAAGTATTGGAGTTTCAGCCTCAGAATCAGTCCTTCCAATGAACAGCCAGGACTGATCTCCTTTAGATTGGACTGGTTGGATCTCCTTCCAGTCCAAGACATAGACATTACAACATGGAAAACAGATGGCCAGTGGGGATCTGCTGTGTGACTCACAGAGCTCAACCCAGTGCTCTGTGACAACCTAGAGGAGTGGGATGGGGTGGGAGATGGGAGGGAGGTTCCAGTGGGAGGGGATGCATGCATACCTGTGGCTGATTCATTTTGATGTATGGCATAAACTAGTACAATATTGTAATGCAATTATCCTCAATAATTTTATTTTCAAAAAAGATAAAAAATGGATAAAGCTTCATGGAGGCGCATCAAAAAAGTAAACAGAGAGGGCCCAAATAAACACAATAAAAAATAAAAGAGCAGAAATAGTAACCAATACTAGTGAAGTGAAGTCACTCAGTCATGTCCAACTGTTTGTGAACCCATGGACTGTAGCCCACCAGGTTTCTCTGTCCATGAGATTTCCCAGGCAAGAATACTGGAGTGGGTTGCCATTTCCTTCTAGATACAAAAAAACTCATAAGATAATACTATAAATAGTTATATACCAATGATTTAGACAAGTTAAAAGAAACAGACACATTTCTAGACAAAATCAGTAAGACATAGAAATCTGAACAGATCAATCACTCAATCACTGGTAGAGAAAATGAATCTGTAATAAAAAGAAAAACACCCAAGATTTCCCTGTGGTCCACTGGTTAAGAATCCACCTGACAATGCAGGGAGACAGGTTCAATCCTTGGTCCAGGGAGATTCAACATGCTGAGGGATAACTAAGCCTGGATTTTGCTGCAGTGAAAATCCAGCAAAAAAAAAAAAAAAAAAAAAAAGAATAAATAAATAAAGCTCATTACAAAAATGAAAATACCTAAAAAACAAAACTTGAGAACTAGTCGGTTTCACTGTGGAATTGTGCAAAACATATAAAGAAGATCTAACTTGTATCTTTTTTCAAACTAGTCCAAAAAGTTGAAGAAGATGGAACACTTCAGTTCATTGTACTAGGTTACTATTAGAAAAACCCAGAGAGACACTACAAAAATAAATAAATAAAATGGTAAGCCAATAGCTCTGATGAATACAGAGGCAAAAATCCTCAACAAAATATTAACAAACTAAATCCAACAATATATTTTAAAAACATAGTACACCTTGATCAAGCAGGATTTATTCCAGGGAGACAGAGTGGTTTAATATTTGCAAATCAAATAGCATGATATTAACATTAACAAAAGCAAGAATAAAAATTGTATGACTGACTCAACAGAGGTAGAAAAAGCATTTGACAAAACTCAACATCTATTCATGATAAAAACTCTCATTAATGTTGTTAGAGAGGAAATATATTTCACATATTTCATGATAAGAACTCTCATTAATGTTGTTAGAGATAAATATATTTCACATAATAAAGGCCACTATGACTAACCAACAGGTAACATCATTCTCAGTGATGAAAAACTGAAAGCCTTCCTCTGAATCTAAGAACAAGACATTGATGCCCATCATTACACTTTTATTTTATAGAATTAGAAGTTCCAGTCACAGTAATCAGAAAGGAAAAAGAAATTAAAGCCATTCAAATTGGAAGGGAAGATGTAAAACTGTCACTATTTACAGGTGATATATTTTATAAAGAAAACCCTAAAGTCTCCACCCACAAACTATTAGAACTAATAAATGAATTTGGTAAAGTTGTGGGATATAGTATTAATAAAAAGAATTCCATTGCTTTTATCTAATTATGAACTATAATAAAAAGAAAGCAAGAAACCAATCTCATTTAAAATCATTTCAAAAGAATAAAATATCTAGGAATAAACAACTAAACAGGCAAGTTATATTCTGAAAACTATAAAATGTTGAAAATGGGGTTTGAAAGTGATATAAAGTGGGAAAATATCAGGTGTTCATGAACTGGAAGAATCAATACTGCTAAAATGGTCATATTACCTAAAGTACTTTACAGATTTAATGCAATGCCTATCAAAATACTCATGACATTTTCCACAGAACTAAAAAAAATATTCTAAAATTTGTAGAGAGCTACAAAAGTCACCAAACTGCCAAAGCAATCTTGAAAAAATGAACAAAGCTGTGGATATCATGCCTTCTGACTTCAGACTGTATGACTAAGTTACAGATATAGAAAAAAGCATGGCACCGGCACACAGACAAATACAGACTAATGGAACAGAATAGCGTGTCCAGAAATAAACCCACACATCTATGGTCAATTAATCTACAAAGAAAGAGGTAAGAACCTACAATGGACATTTTCTTCAATACGTGGTGTTGAGAAAACTGGACAACAAGATGTAAAACAATAATATTAGAATATTTCCTCATACTATACACGCATATAAACTTAAAACAGATTAAATACTTCAATGTAATATCAGAAACCAGACAATTCCTAGAAGAAAACATAAGCAGAACACTCTCTGGCATAAGTCATAGCAACATTTTTTGGATCTGTCTATTAAGGCAAAATAAACCCTAAAATAAACAGATAAAACAATTAAATTTGAGCTTCTGGACATTAAAGAAATAATCAGCAAGAGGAAAAAAAAAAACCTACTCAGTTGAGAAAATATTTTCAAATAATAAGACTGATAAGATGTTGATATCTAAAATATATAAACTGCTCATAAAACTCAGTATCCAAAAACATCCTAATAATTAAATATGGGCAGAAGACACAAATATACATTTTTACAAATATTTACAGATTGTAAAGGGCACAGGAAAAGATGCTCAACACCATTAATCAAAAGATATGAAGATCAAAACAACAATGTGTTATCACCTCACAGCTGTTAGAATGGCTATTATTAAAATGTCTACAAATGAATGATGGTGAAGATATGATGAAAATGGAACCCTCCTACCAGGCTTCCCTGGTGGCTCAGATGGTAAAGCATCTACCTGCAATGAGGGAGACCCAGGTTCAATCCCTGGGTTGCGAAGATCCCCTGGAGAAGGAAATGGCAACTCACTCCAGTACTCTTGCCTGGAAAGTTCCATGGACTGAGGAGCCTGGTAGGCAACAGTCCCTGCAGTCACAAAGAGTCAGACAGGACTGAGTGACTTCACTTCTTTTTCTTCTTACACTGTTGGTGGGAATGTGAATTAGGTCAGCCACTATGGAAAAGAGCATGGAAGTTCCTCAAAAAACTAAAAATTAAACTACCATATGATGCAGAAATCCCTCTCCTGGTTACTTGTTTGGAAACACACACACACACACTAATTGGAAAAGACACTTACAACCCAATGTTCATAGAAGGATAGCAGCAATATTTATAATAGCCAAGACATGGAAGAATGCAGTGTCCTTCAAGAGATGAATGGATTGAAGAAAATATGATACACACACACACACACATACACACACACACATACACACGCACACATACACACACACACATACACACACACACACATTGGAGAAGGGTATGGCTACCCATTCTAGTATTCTTGCCTGGAGAATCCCATGGACAGAGGAGTCTGGAAGCCTAGACTCCATGGAGTCACACAGAGTCTGACATGACTGAAGCAACTTAGCACAAAAGCACATACACAGATACACATATACACAAACACACACACAGAGTGGAATACATGACTGAAGCAACTTAGCACAAAAGCACATACACAGATACACATACACACAAACACACACACAGAATGGAATACTACTCAGCCACAAAAAAGAATGAAATTATCTCATTTGCAATACTGTGGATGGACCTAGACAGTATTATGCTTAGTAAAATATGTCTGACATAGAAAGACAGATACTCTTATTTTATCACTTATTTGTGGAATTAAAAAAAAACAAAAACAAATGATTGCACACATCAAAACAATAACAGGTTCACATACACAGAAAACAAACAAGTGTTTACCAGTGGGGGGAGGAAAAAAGGTGTACAATAGAGGTATAGGATTAACAGATACAAATTACTATGTATAAAACAGATAAGAAACAAGGATATATTGTGTAGCATACAGTTTTGATAATAATATTAAATATTTAATTATACAAATTAACTTCCATTATTAAAATATTTCATATTAAAAAACAATGAATTTCTAAAATCTATTATATTTATATAGCTAAATTATCATGAAACTTTTTTGTGTTACTAAGACTTTGGAATAGATGCTCTAAAATACTGATAACAGTATATGTTTTTAATTTGTTTCTGGAAGGCAGGGACTCTATATATTTACAGGTTTTAAAATGTAAATAACTTTTTATTGAGCACTTTCAGGTCTAATGATGGATTTAAGGAAAAACATTAGAGAAGTTAATTTAAAAAATTATCTACTAGTATGTCTGCAACAGCATTATGTTTAGGACAGATAATTTGAAAATAATGTGAATGTCATTAAGCATCATTATAACAAATAGTTATTATGCCATTAAATATCACATTAACATTGCATATTAATGATATGGATCAATATTCCCAATAATTGACAATAAAAACATTCACAATAACTGTCAAGTAAAAATGCACACTGCAAGAGTGTATTCAGAAGACACTGCCAAATACAGTGTTTGGTATTGACAGAAAAAAATGAAAAGGCCATATTCCATATTACAACAGTTTTGCATCTGTACATAGTTTAATATAAAGAGTAGTCATAGCATTATTATTAATTGATATTCTAAAGAACATTTCCCAGGTATTAACCTAACCATATATGCATCCTGTCATTTAATAATCCTCACACAATCTTTATAAGTAAGATATTATTTTTATGTCTATTTTACCAATGAGGAAACTAAGGTTTGGAGAAGATAAATAATTTCTCTAAAGTTGTAGATATAGAAAGCAATTGAGTGAGAATTTGGCCTAATCTAACTGAGATTTATGTTTGCTCTGTGTGTGTGTGTGTGTGTGTGTGTGTGTGTGGGGGGGGGGGGGGGTAGGGAGACAGGGAATCCTAAGTTTTGTAAATATTATTAAAACAATGCTCAAAATTGATATTTTTTAAAAAATCTAGAAGGCTTCCCAGTCTTCATAGGTTTTTTGTTTGTTTGTTTGTTTGTTTCTTATTTAATTATGTGATAAAGCTCTTGCATACACTGGCAAATATTCTCTTGAGACAGAGAACCAAAAATTATACCTCTTGATATTTGGAATCATTAATTCAAGGGACATGAGTTTGTGCAAATTCCAAGTGGCAGTGATGGATAAGGAAGCTTAGCATGCTGTAGTCCACGGGGTTGCAGAATTGGACATGACTTGGCAACTAAACAACAGTATTTGCAATTGCTATTTTATTATCTTAAATTAGGTGGCCTGAACAGACAACTAAATAGGGTTTGCTTAGTTACACAGCATCTAGAAATACTGGCATCTAAGAAACATTGAAATTATATGTATAGAGGAAAAGAAAAGAGAAAAGGAAGGTACTGGAGAACAGAATAAGGGAAGAAAAAAGGAACGCACAGTAGTGATAAAGGAAAGTAAAAAAGAATGAGACAAGCAGAGACAGAAGGACCAGTGTTCTCCAATATACAAATAATTAAACCAAATTATCTCAGATCATTACTCTGGGGATTTTCAGCATTATTGTGAATTATATATCATGAAATATCAGTGCACAATGCTGGGTGCTCCATTACAGAGAATGTATTTTACTCACAGCAAACATCTTTTTCTGACTAGATTTTTTTTCCCGGAATAAAATAATATTGATTACTCCATAACTGTGGAGTCTATACCGTTCATTTAATTCTGCACTGGAACAGTTTTACATCCATTTTAAAATAAAAAGAAAAAAAAAAAAAAGCAAAAACTGACTGTCATGTCCCATGATGGGAAGTTCCTCTTGATTCACCTCAAAGGCCAGATTCAGTCACTTTCTGTTAGTGCAATTAATGAAACGATCTCAGTTCAGTTGTCCCCTAAAACAAAGGAGTCCAAACTTTATTCAAGTAAATTCCGCTGGCATTCCAGATATTCTCCTTGCTCAATTAACTCATAAGATTTGTTCAAAATTCAACAAAGATAAAACCTATTAAGAGATTATAATTCAAAGGGAAAACGTCAAATACTCTTTGAAATAGTTTGAAGTATTCTTAGATTTAACTAGATCTCGACAAACCGAAGTATTCAGACTATAGTGTATTGATGGCTGCCTTAAGAAATGCCTATTATAAGATATCATCAAGGATACTCTTCACTATTATTACAGACCCTTCTGTATATAATTCAAGAATAATATAATAAGTGTAATTTTCCTGGGAACATGGTAATTTTTATGTTTTAATTTATGGGGATACTAAATTATGAAACTGATATTTTTTTCTTTTCCCTCAGCAACTACATAACTTTGGTTTAAATATGTGGCTCATCAATTAATAGATTTCAAAAGTTGACATGTAAAATAAAGTATATATATCTAGCCTCATGTATGATTACCTTTTATATATAATCTAATATTTTTCTTTCTTTTTTCACTCATCTTTCACCTCCATTTTCATATATACTAAAATTTCATTTATGTGCTCTCTTCGGCTTCCTCATTTTTTTATATCTTGTATGCAAGACTGCACTGGAGAAGGAAATGGCAATCCACTCCAATATTCTTGCCTGGGAAATCCCATGGAGAGAGGAGCTCATGGGATACAGTCCATGGGGTCATAAAAGAGTCAGACACAAGTCAGTGACAAAAACACAACAACAGTGTAATACCACACAAGACAATGATTGAATAAATCAATGAAACACTTTACTAAACCATTAAAGGTGAGTTAATATCTGATTATACATATATGTGGGAACTACTAAAACAATTTTAGTTTTCTTGGTTTCCAAAAAAATGGGTTACTTTTGTTTGTTTTATATAAGAAAGGCATACCTCAGAAAACCATTTAATCTGGCTAAAGTCACTTTATTTTTTATTTTATTTTATTTTATTTTTTTCTTTTTTTTTCACATTTTTTTTTAATTTTAAAATCTTTAATCACTTTAAAAGCATCTGTAGATCAGAGACTACAATCCACTTCTTTGTTTTCCCATGAAGTGGTGATAGCAGGCTGTACTCAGAACTGTTATTGTTGATGATGGTGCTGTTTGTTCAGTAACAGTACCTCTGTTAGTTCAGCCTATTTAACATGTGATTGTCTATCAGGCAGAAAAATCCAGCGGTAGTGGAATGAAAAAATAATTATTATCCTATTTGCTTACCCTAGAATAGTTATTGAGTGATGGAAGCAACATACTCACAAAACAAATATTCCAGTCATGCAATAGGAAGTGATAGAGATGTATGCAGGATTACAGATATAACTACATAAATAAGTGAGTGGGCTTCCCTTGTGGCTCAGCTGATAATGAATCAGCCTGCAATGTGGGAGATGTGGGTTCGATCCCTGGGTTAGGAAGATCCCCTGGAGAAGGGAAAGGCTACCCACACCAGTATTCTGGCCTGGAGAATTCCATGGACTGTGTAGTCCATGGGGTTGCAAGTAGGAATAGTGATAGAGAGTATACAATTACAGGCAGAACTACATAATAAAACTTAATAAATGTAACAATATCTGCAACAGCTGTTAACAGTTAAAAACTGTACTGAGTATTTTCTGTTTGTGGATATAATGCTAAACTCTAGACATAGAGTACAGAGAAACAGAGAATTTTCTATTTTGAATCCCTTCTGCTTTTACATGTTCTAGACTTTTCCCATCCTTCTGTACACAATTCTTCATCTCCTTTCTTTTCACCTCTATATGTGAAATTATATTAGTAAATAATTATTTTTATATAAGAATAAGTTGTTTTATTCACATATGATTAAAATTTAAAGTTTATCCCATCACTATACCATCTTATCCTCTCAGTACAACTTATCTCTTCCTCCTGTTTGTTAATTCTGACCAGTTCTTTTATGCTTAACAAAAAGGTCAAGGAATGTCAACATGGATAAACTAAAAACATTTTTACTTAAGGAGATTTTTGGTATCTACATGCTATTTGAGCCTGCATGTTAATCAGAACACTCCCAAAATTCAGATTTCCATACAGAATACGTTTTTGGATGTTTTTCTTTGTTTTGTCTGCATTTCAAACAGAAAGCTAAGAAAATTCCTCTTACAGAATTTTTAATAACTACAGGAGAGTCATCAGAAAAAGTTTTTAAGAAACTATAAATAATTCTTCCCTTGCTAAGCGTGAACAATATATTTCCCCTGATTTTAAGAAGTCTTATATACAATAATTCAATTCAGTCATGAGTAAGCACTATGAAGAACTTCTGTGTGAGTTATCTGAAATTAAATGTAGCCATGTGCACATGTAAAGCGAAGGGAAAAACCTCAAACACCTGCTTTATAAAAAAGAAGTACTTGAAGATGACTTTCTTCAGGAAACCTTTTCTCTCTACTCTCTCTCTAGCTGGGCAAGCCATCCTGCATTTGTGCTTCAATAAAGACCTTTACCTTCCTTTTCTACTAAAGAATCATATTTCATAATTTTACCTATTTAACATTTTCCATAATCCCACATCCCAGACCCAAAAACTGACATGAAAGAGGAGCTCACATGATGATAAACTGAATTGGGAAAATGAGTAGGGCATTCCAAAAATTTAAACAGTAAACCAAAGCCATTAGATCATAGGGATAGCAGTAGTAGTGTTCATTGCTAAGTTGCATCTGACCCTTTGCGACTCCAGGGACTATAGCCCACCAGGCTCCTCTGTCCATGGGATCCTCCAGGGAAGAATACTGGAGTGGGTTGCCATGCCCTTCTACCAAGAATCTTCTTAACCCAGGAATTGAACCCAGGTCTCCTACCTTGCAGGCAGATTCTTTACTGTATGAGCTACAGGGAAGTAAAAGGTCATAGGGATAAGTATATATCAATTCTAGTTAATACCAGATTAGTACTATAACATTTTCACAATTATCAATTACAAAACTGAAGATATAAGACACTTGTATCCCACATTAAGTATTCCATGAGTAATTTAGAGTTAAAAGGAAAAGAATATGGATATATGGTAACAGGCTACTATAAAGTCAAAAAGCTTAATAATCATTGATGACTTGCTTTTATTTTTTTGTGTGTGTTCTGTTCAGTTGGTTTATTTTTCTGTTTTTATACCAGTACCACATCACCTTGATTACCTTGTAATAGGTGTTGAAATAGAAAGACCTTCATCTTCCTTCTTCAAGAGTTTTGCTGTTTGCTCTTTGAATAGATCTATGACTTTCACGATGTTTTATTCTGCTTCTACAAAGATTGTCATGGCAATTTTGATAATGAGTTAATTGGTTGATTGACCCTTTGTGTGGTTATTAAAGAATCTGTTTTGATGACTTGCTTTAAATTGTGATAAATCTTTCAAGTATGTGATTGAGTTCTTGTTCTGCTTCTTCCAAAGCCTGCTCATTAAATATTAAAATAATAAGTAAAAAGTGAACAAGCAAACATGCAACCAGCCAGATGCCATATAACATAATTTTTTTTCACATCTAAAAATGGAAAACATATATTTTGCTAATTTAAAAATGTCCATAAAATTAAGTGAATTCACCTTCAAAATTGAAAAGTCAGATTTCGTGGTTAATTTTGTTTGTTTGTTTGTTTGTTTTTAAAAGGTCTGTCAATCATTTTTGCAATCACATTCTGCTAACTTCAAGGCGAGTATAACTGTGGTCTTGCCAGAAAATAGTGAATAATCTTTCCAACTGTATAAAGCAAAATACATTTTTCTAAAATGACCATTGCCATTGGAGAAAAACACTTTCTAGACTCTTTTAAGTATGAATATTTAACAATAAAAGAAACATTTGAATATGAACTTGATTCCATTAGAAAATAGTCACAAAAGTTTGTCAGGAAATTTTAATAAAAAGCATGCTATTTATAGTTAGCAATTGACCTGTTATCCTGAAAAATCAGTATTTTGGTAGCAAGAGGCAATCATTTCTCTTATTTTTCTTTACCATTCTATCTATATATATATACATGTATGTATGTATATATTTTTAAGAAAAACAATCCATGTTGACAGAAAGTAGCACAGTGAACACTGAGGCCCGAAAGTTCATTTGCTCTAGTTATGCTGACACTGTAGCAGGAAACAGCTCCTGTATTCAAAGTCTTGATAAATGCTTCCTATTTTAGAAACATGAATTTCTCCAAGGTGCCCCTGGAGGAAAGCCCTTCAAGCTTTCATGATTTCCTCTAAATGTTTAAAATCACGCTCCCCTTATGTGTTCTGAGTAACAATTACTGGCTTCTTTTCTGGAAATAAAATGTGCTTTACTTTGTTCTTCCTCTTATTGGCTTCATGCTGTGTCCTGTTTTTTCTTAAAATTGTGATACACTTTTTATCATTCAAGGGATAGAAACAATAATTTTAAAAGTATAGTAGTTCTTTTCTTAAACTTAATGACTAAGGTGAAGAAACTAGATTTAAGTAACAGAAAAATCTCTGCAGTATTTAATGCCAACTATTCATATTACTAGATAGTAGTATGACCTACAAAAGTGACTTAAACATATCATTGCATTAATTTAGGATATATACTATAAAAATTGATGTTTGTCATATTTAACACAATCAGTAATATTTATATGCTTTATCTAAAATTCAAAACTAAGGATGGCTTTTAGATAAAATATCTAATATTAAATTATGAAACAATTTCGTAAATTTACTTGCTGATAATAACATGCATGCTGCTATCCTGTATATCTAATGACACAACAAATTGCTCACTATATGTTTGAAAAAGTACAAAATACGAAACTTAAAAAATGCTTATGATGATAATAAAAATGTGAGTAGAAATTATCATTCTAAGGTTAGTATATATATATGTGTGTGTGTGTATATATATATATATATATATACATATATATATCAGCAAGTTATATTATATATATATATACAAACACACACACACACACACACACACACACACACATATTATCTCCTGCATTGGCAGGTGAATTCTCTACCACAGAGCCACCAGGAGCCAATGCAGGAGATGTAAGAGACACAGGTTTGATCCCTGGGTTGAGACGATACCCTGGGTTAGGAAGATCCCCTGGAGGAGGGCACAGCCACACACTCCAATATTTGCACCTGGAGAATCCCATGGACAGAGGAACGTGGTGTTCCTCAGAGGAACCTACAGTCCACAGGGTCTCAAAAAGTCAGACAGGACTGAAGTGACTCAGTACATACATCTTTATCTATCTACCTATCTGTGTATCTATAAACCAGCAAGGCTAAATATAAATGCAAATTAAATAATCAAAAATAAATAAAATCAATATATTTGACTATGTACATTTTTAAACTTTATGTACAGCATAAAATAACATATATATAATAAGGCAGACAAATGTGACAAATGGTTTGCTTGTATGAGAAAATCGAAATACCAATACTTAAGAAAAGCAATACATACTTATGTGAAAAATCTTTACTTCAAAGAACACAACTGATTTAACAGAGTATTTAAAATCTAATAATACTATATTCTGGTAAGGGTTAATCCAATTCTCTTTATAATTGCCTCCAAAAGAGGAACTATCCAATAACAGTAGTATTCCAGTCAATCATAGGGTATGGTGTATAATACCTAAAAATTAATGTATTACCAAAATGTTTAATGATATGTGAAAATATTCACATTTTACATTGACAAAAAAGTTGAGTAGCAAAACCATAGGTCACATATTCATGTCTGCTCAGCTGTGTCCAACCCTTTGCAACCCAATGGACAGGCTCCTCTCTCCATGGGATTTTTCAGGCAAGAATACTGGAGTGGGTTGACATTTCCTTCTCCAGGGGATCTTACCAACCCAGAGATGGAACTCAAGTCTCTTTATCCCCTGCATTGCTGGTGGGTCTTTTTTTTACTACTGAGCCACCTGGGAAGCCTAAAACCATGAGAAATTATTATACAAATCCATTTCACCTGCCTTGACTATTCATCATCATTTTAAGACTTACATGTTCTCCAACAGGCATGTAGTCTAAACAGTAAGATGTTTACCCAAGCTGTATCCAAGAGCTTGGAATCAGTGGCCTCTAGTTGACTGAGTTGGTTAAGACTGGATGGGTAGGACCAGTGATGCTTCAACTGGGCATAGACAAGCTGCTTGCTGACTTTTGAACTTGCAGGAGCTGGCAGTTTAGTAATGCTTGTGCAGAATGAAAATTATCATATCTTTTCCCAATTACTTTTCCACACACTCCCCATGCCTCAGATCATGCTGCTTCTTTATTCTTTGTCGCATAAATACCTTGATTCCTTGCCTCCCTTGGCTGCCTTGTGAATAAACTCTCTTTGCTGCAAACCTCCCCATCCCATCATTTTGGCTCCTTGTGTGTGGGGCAAAAGAAATCCGTTTCAGTAGTCACATTGCATATAAATAAGCAGGTATATGCTCCTGTATATTTAAGTATAACTATGTCATGAATATACAAACTAGATGGAAAGAATAATAAAATATTAACATTATATTGATATAGCCCTAAATGAAAAGATCACATATTTCCTCCTTTTGTGCATTACCCCATGTTTTCTAAGTATTCTGTCATTCTTAAAATAAGAAGTGTTCTATTTAATTATGACCCACTGAGATGTTATGGGGAGGGAGGTGGGAGGGGGGTTCCTGTTTGGGAACACATGTAAGAATTAAAGATTTTAAAATTTAAAAAAAAAATAAATGCTTTCTTTGCTGCAAAAAAAAATAAAAAATAAAAAAATAAAATGCATTCATGCTTTTCATATCTTGATTGTAGATATATAACAGCTAGTTTTTTATAGAAGATGTTGAACTGTACTCACAATTCCTGAATTATTATCACTAGTTGTATAACAGCTTTTTTTTAAATAAAAGATGCTGAGCTATACTCACAAAAAAAAAATGTATATTCAAATTACACATTTTTACAAGCTCCTTTTTTCATTATTAATAATTTATCTAAACATAAGATTTAAAGGATTATCATCATGCTCAGAAATTTTCAAAAGAAATAGTATGCAAAATTTTTCAGAAATAACTTTATTTTCTTTATCCACATCTTGAAATAATTACCTTAAGAGATAAGAGATAACTTTTTCTGACTGTTGGCAAGTTGAGTTTGCATGTTTTTAGGCTATTCTGCAATTCATGGGGTCGCAAAGTGTTGGACACAACTGCGCAACTGAACTGAACTGAACTGAACTGACCAACATGAAACATGACAGCCTCCAGGCAATTAATAAAATGATGCTATCAAACACAAACAATATTGTACTCACATGTAGGTATATCTTTCATTTTATATGTTCTTTTGAAGGAAAGACACTAACATTTCTTAGTTAATTCTTTACTGTTATATGTAAAGCGCAATGATAGTCATTTTTACACTTATCACACTGCAGAATTACTCTCAGAATTTATCTCATAGTTGAGAAATCTAATGCTTACAAAGGTAACAATTTACCTAACACCAAACAACTAGTAAAGGTGTGTCGGAAAAGAATTCTATTTTTCAATAATTTAATTGGACTCAACGAAATTTATTGAGCACAGTTATCATATATCAAGTGATACGAGACACAGGTGAATAGATGTGAGCTCATCACATACGTGTGACTTCGGACTATTAGGAACTTAGTATTTATAGGGAGAGGAACATATATCCATTTTAGTCACACTGATTTTCTATACAAGATATCACATGTGTTAAGGTAATCTAGTAGAGTTTTACCTTGATTTCAAAAGAAGACTTCACAGTGGAGATGGCCTTTTAGCCAAGTAATGTTGGCAGGCAGAATTTGTGGAGGGATGTGAGGAAAAAATCATACAAAGGAGGCCAAGTATCAGGTTGGAAGATAAAAAGTGAGAAGTGACCAGACAGTTGTTTAGTGAAATGTGCACACAAATACCATCCAAAATCATCTGTGCAAAAAAGTAGATTTGACCTACACTGTTTGGATTATGCTGAATTAATAAATATTTGGTACTTCATCTGTAATATGTATATGTTATACCAGAAGTATGTGTAAACATGTTTTACAAACTCACACATTAGTGTTCCTTTACTTTGCTAGCATACATTTAAATTTTTAATTCAGGGCTGAAATTATATGACAGATTGACTAGAATCCATTTTTAGTTACTTTATTAGTGCCTACAGCTTTTTATGGTCATGAATTTGAACAAACTCCAAGAGATAGTGGAGGAGAGAGGCACCTGGCATGCTACAGTTCATGGGGTCTCACAAACAGTCAGATACAACTGACCAATTAACCACAGCACAGTCATCTTTTAAAGGCACTTAAATTCTATCCATGGTTATTCAAATAGAATATCAGTATCTCTTAAATGTGTTTAACAGTTTTCTAAAACATTATAAAATGTAATTATTTTCATAATGATGTCAAATGATTTTATGTACTTCAGTAAAATATTATTAAATCCAGGAGTAAGTGGTCTTTCAGACATTTCCTCATTTATTGTTAAAAATCAAATATATATCTCCTATGCATTGCATGCTTATCTGTAAAGCAACCAAACTCACACCTCAATCCATTTTAGATGTTTTAAGTACATGTTAAAAATTAAAATAAATAAAAAAATGTTTTATTAAAACAATATACCAAAATGTCTATGTTAGTAGTATTTTCTCTTTCACTAGCATATATGGAAGAAAGCATTAAATAAATTGCATTTAAAATGATTAATTAATGAAAAAACATGTATTTTCAACAGAGCCCCATATTAGAAATATATGAGTTGTGTCACACAAATTTGGTTGTAAGAAATATGGAACATATTCAAATGCAGGTAGATCAAAGAAATGTTAGTGGAAATATTTGGGGCCTATCCAATAGAGTGAAGATTCTTTATGATAATAGGTAATGATTATCTAAGGGAATCTAAACAAATCCAAACTTTTGAATGCTTCTGGAGTGAATAGCTAAACTTCTGAAACATTCATAAAGAAACATTTCTAAGAGTTATTTGAGTTCTACTGAGTTATTTGACTGGTTCTACTGAATGCAAAATCACTTTGTGAAATATAAAAAGAAATATTAATCATTGAACTTTCCTGGTGTTTTTTTTTTTTTTTTTTTTTTTAGCAGTAGCCATTCTCTCTTTTATTCTCTCAAGGTTCTAGTGGCCTGTCGCTATGACCTCTGTGTTATTAATGGAGAGCCACCTTCCCATTTTGCATCAATTTCCTATTAGGTCTATTTCTTTCTACTGGTTTCTCTTCATTTCCTCATTTCATAAATGTTGGAGTGCTTCTTCCCTTTTTGAATTATATTTATTGTTCAGTCGTTAAGCTGAGTCTGACTCTGCAACCTCATGGACTGCAGGACACCAGGTTTCCCTGCCCTTCACTATCTCCCAGAGTTTGCTCAAACTCATGTGCATTGAGTTGGTGATGTCATCCAACCATCTCATCCTCTGTCATCCACTTTTATTTTTGCCTTCAATCTTTTCCAGCATCAGGGTCGTTTCCAATGAGTCAGCTCTTCGCATTAGGTGGCCAAAGTACTAGAGCTTCAGCTTCAACATCATTGCTTCCAATTAATATTCAGGGTGGTTTTCCATTAGGGTTGACTGGTTTGATCTCCTTTACTGCCTTGAATATTTTATCTAGTCCTTTGGCTTTATATGCCATTTGCCTATTATTCAAAACCAAAAAATCTGGGTTACTAGATTCAATTTATCCTCTGAATCCTAAACTCTATTTCCTTCTTATTTCTGGAAGCATGTTTAAGAGTTGTATCAAACTAACATGTCCCCAGATGAGCTCCAGATAGTCTTTTCACAACTAATGATCCATTAAGGCAAAACTGAGGCTTCAAAATACCATCCCCTCTTCTGCCAGTTATGATTCCGCTTTATCGTTTTTCAGAATAAATGCACTGAAGTCATCACTGATCTGAGGGCTAGTCCTGTAAGCTTCTGCATTGACTCGTCACTGGAGACATGGATCGCCCTGGAAAGAGAATGTGTCCTTGAACGATACTACTCTCCAGTCTGGTAAGGACCCACCTGTACCTGATCAGTCAATAACATTCTCACGAGCTGGCATAATGGATGATTTCATCTAGAAAGAGATGCCATCTATGCTACACATCACTGTATCCACTACAAATACCTTCTAGACCAATTGGAAACTTGGGGTCTTTTCACAAAAGTTAATTATTTTCACATGATAATTATGTCACAGAGAGAAGTTGCTAAGTCTGAGCTTATTTTTGTCATAGGTAAGTCTTCTGAAGTTTACCTCTGCTGTTTTATAATAAATACAGGATGTATTAATTAGTGTAAGGGTCAGAACAACATTAAGATAATAATTTCTTATATTGCATATACTGAGCATTAGTCAAATGTTCGAATAACACTAAAATACATGAACAGAAATAAAGAAAGAAACATAGCTCTGGTCTTGCACCCCTTCAAAAGTGTTTTAGATGTTCTCTGTGCTAAATTGTGGAATAAAAGGAGATTTAACATTTTTAGCATCTTTTTTGCAGACTTATTATTGAACATCCATTAGGTTATTTTAGGATATGTAATATAATGTAATTGTTCATGTGGTTCTCCAGGTAAGAATACTGGAGTCATTTTCCATTCCCTTCTCCAGTGGACCATGTGCCTTTCACATGTAGCATGATAATGCATAAAATCCTTCAAGCTAGCCTTCAGCAGTACCTGAATCGAGAACTTCCAGATGTGCAAGCTGGATTTAGAAAAGGCAAAGGAATGAAAGATCAAATTGGTAACATCCACTGGATCATAGAAAAAGCAAAGAAATTCCAGAAAAAAAGAGTCTACCTCTGCTTCATTGACTACATTACAGTCTTTGACTGTGTGGATCACAACTGTGGTAAAATTCTTAAAAGATGGGAATATCAGACCACTTTACCTGCCTCCTGAGAAACCTATATGCAGATTAAGAAGCAGTAGTTAGAACCAAATATGGAATGGTTCCAAACTGAAAAAGGATTATGTCCAGGCTGTATATTGTGACTTGCTTATTTAACTTACAAGCAGAGTATATCCTGTAAAATCCCACACTGGATGAAACACAAGTTGGAATTAAGATTGCTGGAAGAAATATCAACAACCTCAGATACGCAGATGATACTACTCTAATTTCAGAAAGTGAAGAGGAACTAAAAGCTTCTTAATGATGGTGAAAGAGGAGAATGAAAAATCTTGCTTCAAACTCAACACTGAAAAAACTAAGATCACAGATTGCATCAGTTCATGGCAAATAGAAGGGGGGAAGTGGAAACAGTGTCAGATTTTATTTTTCTGGGTTCCAAAATTTCTGTGGACTGTGACTGCCACCATAAAATTAAAACAAAACAAACAAACAAAAAAAAAAAAAACACTTGCTCCATGGAAGAAAATCTATGACAATCCTAGACAGCTCATTTAAAAGCAGAGACATCACTTAGCTGACAAAGTCCATATAATCAAAGCTATGGTTTTTCCAGTAGTCATGTATGGCTGTGAGTTGGACTATAAAGAAGGCTGAGTGCTGAAGAATTGATGCTTTTGAACTGTGGTGCTGGAGAAGACTCTTGAGAGTCCCTTGGACAGCAAAGTGATTAAACCAATCAATCCCAAAGGAAATTAACCCTGAATATTATTAATTGGAAGGATTGATGCTGAAGTTTCTTTAGTTTTGTGATGCAAAGGGCTGATTCATTGGAAAAGACCCTGATGCTGGGAAAGATTGAGTGCAGGAGGAGAAGAGGGTGACAGAGGATGAGATGGTTGAATGGCATCAGCAACTAAATGGACATGAGTTTGAGCAAACCCCAGAAGAAGGTGAAGGACAGGGAAGCCTGGCATGCTGCAGTCCATGGGGTTGCAAAGAGTTGAACACAACTGAGAGAATGAACAACAACTAGTACCTTGAATGGTTTTTATCTGCAGTGTAGCTTTTTGTCAGGAACACGTAAGTTTGGTTTTTTTTTGTTTGTTTGTTTTGTTTTTTGTTTTGTTTTTAATTTCTGTTTGGGATACATGGTGTATGGGGAGATAAAACAGTTACATAGACCACAGTAAATGAGTGTACTTAAAAATATATATATTTTATAACAAATGACAGAAAATAGGGGGGAAAATAGCTGGAAAACTAAGTATTTCAGAAAGAACATAAAAGGCCCCTCCAACTATTTGAGAAGCTTGCATGTGGCAACAAACTTTAAATTTAATATCACTGGTTTCAAGTGACAAAGTTATCAATGAAAGGAAGCTGCAGAGGGCAGATTTCTACTTGATGTGAAGAAGAACTCAGGATGATTAGTATCATCAAACAAAGGGGTGAGTTTCTCAAGTGTCGAGAAATTCCTTATTACTGGAGCTTTTCAAGTATGAGACAGAAGACAATTTTGTTGAGATAAGAGAAACAGGGCTCAAGGATTGTTTATACTTCCAGATAAACTATACAATCTTTCCACATTTAAGAGTCGATAATTCAACATCAACCTCTGTACATTCTTTTAAGTTATAAGAATCTGAAGCAAAACTTTGATACTGCTCCTTTAAACAGAGACAGAGAGACAAAACATGGATTAAATTCATGATACTTTTCAGATCTGAGGGACAAATATATTTTAATTTAAAATGAATCCAAATATTACTTTAGATTAATATTTGTATGAAGCAAGAAATACATTGTGATTTATTAAATTTATCTACTTAAATGGGTTAATGTGCCCCATTTTCTCTCTCTCTGATTTAATATAAATTTATTTATTTTAATTGGAGGTTAATTACTTTACAATATTGTATTGGTGGAAAAGAATCACTGAGATTTTATTTTCCTCTGACGAACACAAGACTACTGTGGTAAGCATTACATTTGATTTTTTATCAATTTCAGGCCCACTTCCGTCTCTATTTGAGAAAGAAACCATGATGACGCTGACTACTGAAGCTGAGTTCCTGGAGAGCCATGATCACTATTGGCACTTAAGGGGAAGTGTAGTTGGATCAAAGGATGAAGAACAAGTGACTGGGGCTATGACCGTTTTTCTTTTTTTTTTTTTTTAACAAATTAATAAATAGCACATGTTTTTCTTTTAGTTGCTTACTATTAAAAGAAAGCTTAAATCAATCATTAACAGTTATTAACAATGAAGACAGGGAAAATAAAAATGAACTTTATTAATCTGAAACAGAAGAGATTTTGTAACAGAAACTGTATACCATCTACAAGAATTGCAACAGTTTATAATGTAAAATGGCAAGAAACTAGGCAATCAATTTAATAAAAGACATCTGAGTCTTATAAACTTTGGAACCTGAGTTTGAATCAGTATCAAAATGCAGTGTATTATAAATGAACAATGATATATTGATACAGTTTATAAATGTAATATGTAATATCTATTATTTTTTTTAATCTTCATAAGCTTGGTTGGGAAACTCTATTTTAATATTCTAATCATATGCACAATTAAAGTTCTCAGAAATATCCAAATAGGATAAACCTTGGTAAAGTTGAGTCTAAATAAAACATATTCTCACTTGCAGTTTATTAATAATTTAGTACTTTTTCTGTTTTACTTTTTCCTTTCTTTCCCTCCTTTTCTTCTTCTTATTGGTATCTGTATATACATTTTCTCATTTTTGTTGTGCAGTTTGTACATTTTCATAGAAGAATATAATTTATGCACATATAAACTGCAAATAATTTACATTAATTGCATCCATTTGTTATCTATGTGTAAAATATTAATAAGGTAATTTTTTGTTATTTTAATTTAATTGTTTTGTAAGTATAAACATGTGTGGCATAAATAAATGCATGGGGATTATCTCTAAAAGACAGGTTCAGCTCAGTTCAGTTGCTCAGTCGTGGCTTCCCTGTCCATCACTGAAGACCCAGAGCTTGCTCAAACTCATGTCAATCCCACCAACACATGATGCCATCCCACCAACTCACCTTCTGTTCTTCCCTTCTCCTACTGCCTTCAACCTTTCCCAGCATCAGGGTCTTTTCCAATGAGTCAGTTCTCATCAGGTGGCCAAAGCATTGGAGTTTCAGCTTCAGCATCAGTCCTTCCAGTAAATATTCAGGACTGATTTCCTTTAGGATGGACTGGCTGGATCTCCTTGCAGTCCAAGGGACTCTCAAGAGTCCTCTCCAGCACCACAGTTCAAAAGTATTAATTTTTTGGTGCTCAGCCTTCTTTATGGTCCAACTCTCACATTCATACATGACTACTGGAAAAAAAAAAAACAAACTATAGCTTCGACTAGATAGACTAGATAGGAGAGAGACAAATCCAGCCAGTAACCAGTTCCTTAGGTGTTCTCCACGGTTGGGAACACACAGAGATTCACAGAGTTGGATAGAGAAGAGAAGGGGGAGGGAAGAGACAGAGGCCACCTGGTGGAGAAAAAGCAGAGTCCAAAGGAGGAGAGAGTGGTCAAGCCAGTAATCTCGCTTTCAGGTAAAATTGGGTAGTGAAGTTTGGGTTTTTAAACGTGCAAAATTGACAACAAAAACCAAAAAGCAAAGATTAAAAATCTAGAGTAGAGGTTGGATTTTCAAAAATACAATATTAAGAAAAGAAGAAGAAGGAAAAAAATCAAAACAAAACAATAAAACAAAACAAACAAACAGAAAAAAGCCACAAGAATTATTAAAAAACACCACCAACAACCACACAAAGACTATATATGGTGTTTGCTTTAAAAAATAGTCTTCTTTTTTTTTTTGAAGAGTAATAGTAGGTTATAGAAATAAAGATTAGAGGAGAAATAGAGGACTTCAGAATTTTAAAAAATTAGAACAAAAAAAAAAGAAAAAGAAAAGAAGAAAAAACAACCCCACAACAGCATCAATAAAAAACAAAACAAAACAAACAAAAAAAAGGAATGATTGTAAAAATAGTAAAGTTATGGTCCTTTCTCTGGTGTTGTGGGCAGTGTGGGGTGACTTCCAAGGCGGTTCCCTCTGTTTAACTTCTTCTGTTTGCTGGTCTCTTCAGTGTCTGATTTCTGTCCTGACACGGGGGCGGGGGGGGGGGGCGGTGGTGTGGTGGTGGACACTTTTTTTTTTTTTAGGCTCACTTGTTCAGTCGTGCTGTGGGGAGGGAGGGATGCTGCAAACAAATAGCACTGACGTGTGCATGCAGTGGCTCAGCCCCGCTGGGCCTGTCCCTGCTCTCAGCGCACAAATCGCTCCGGCTCTACAATGCTCAGCCGGGAACTGTCTGAAGCCAGCCCTAGGCTGCGTGCACCTCCCTGGTCTAAGCCGCTCAGGTTCAGCGCTCAGGTAGCCCTCAGAGGCGCAGATTCGGTTGGGACTGCATTTTGTGCCCTTCCCAGGTCCGAGTAGCTCAGACGTTTGGCGAGCCCAGTCGCTGCGACTTGTCACCTTTCCTGTCTCTGCTGCTCAGTTTTCTGGGTGTATTGCTGGCGCCCCTTGTGAGGCAGATGGTGACTGTCCAGCACCCCCAGAAGTCTTAGCAAAGAAGCCTGCTTGCAGTTTGGTAGGTAAAGTCTCCAGGGCTGCAATTGCCCCTTTCCAGCCCTTACGGCTCTGGCTGCCTGGCCCCGGTGGGGAATGGTCTGCAGCCGGCTATTTCCATTCCATCCTTTGTTCTGTGTGCGGTCCTGGCGGTGTCTTATGTTCAAGGTTTTCGCGTGGTAGCTATCCCACAGTTTGGTTTGCTAGCCCAAGTTAGTTCGTTCTGGTTATGCGTGGGGCGTTCCTGCCCGATTCTTACAAAGCACTGCAGCCCTCGCCTCCAAAGCACTGCAGCCCGCGCCTCCCTGCCGTGCCCCCACTTGTTAGTGGTGGATGAAGGCATCTGTGATGCTTTTCCACTGGGGGAGTTACTGCTGGGCTTGTAATCTGTTGGTTTTAATTATTTATTTATTTTTCCTTCCTTTTATGTTGCCCTCTGTGCTTCCAAGGCTCGCCACACACTCGACAGGGAGAGTGTTTCCTGGTGTTTGGAAACCTCTGTTCTTAAAATTCCCTTCCCGGGATGGGCTTCCCTTCCCGGAATGGAGCTCCCTCCTCACCTCCTTTGTCTCTTTTTTCGTCTTTTATATTTTTCCTACCTGTTTTTGAAGACAATGATCTGCTTTTCTGGGTGCCTGATGTCCTCTGCCAGCATTCAGAAATTGTTTTGTGGAGTTTGCTCAGCATTGAAATGTTCTTTTGAGGAATTTGTGAAGGAGAAAGTGGTCTCCCCATCCTATTCCTCCGTCATCTTAGGACCGCCCCTCTATATCCTTTTTTCAAGCATCAATTTCATTTTATTTGTATTGGAATACAGTTGATTTACAATGCTGTATTAATTTCAGGTGTACAGCACAGTGAGTCAATTGCACATAAACATATATCCACTTTCTTAATAATATTTTCACATATAGATCATTACAGAGTATTGAGTAGAGTTTCCTGTGCTATATATAGCAGGTTCTTATTAGATATCTATTTATATATATTATCTGTGTGTCAATCTAGATTTCCCAGTTGATCCCCTATTTCCATTATTAACCAAAAGTTGCTTTCTCCATCATGACTCTAGTTCTGTTTTATAAATATGTTCATTTGCATCCTTTATTTTTAGATTCCATAGATAAACAATACCATCTGATATTTGTCTTTCTTCATCTTACTTTACTCAGTATGGCAACCGCTAGGTCTATCTGTGTTGCTGCAAATGGCATTATTTTGTTCTTTCCTAAAGCTGAATTAAAATTATTTGAAAATGTATAGTGATCTACAAATGAGTTAAAACATCAACCAATATTTGCTTGCATTCTAGAATTATACTGACATTCAGTTTAATAACCATATCCCTGAACAATTAGTTTATTTCTCTTTTTTTAACCAACTGAATTTTATTTACCCAAATTTCAAACTCACTGAATTACTCCTCTGGCTGCTAAAACTTTTTATTTTTAAATCATATAGATTTCAGGACAAGTGAGACAAGCAATCCCAGAATATTTTATCTCTTCCTGTGTTGCATTATCCACTTGATAGCTTAAGAAACTGATATTTATAAAAATTATTAATTCATCAGGTGAAGAGTTAGAATTATCTGAGTCCCTTATATTTACTTATACTTTTATATTGTCTTTATGTCAACAGTGTTAAGGGACATACTGTAGTATTTCTGTACAGTGTCTCCTGATATTAGCCTGGCCCTGGTAGTAAGACTTTTCTGATTTGTACCACTTTAATAAACACAAGTGAAATTATATATATTCCTCTCAAATGTACCTCTTCTATTACGATATAAGGTTAAGTGCAAGTCATAGTAATGAACTCTTTAAAATATAACTTTAATAATCAGTGCCATCTATTTCTTGGGAAATCATGTTTTTTAAAACTTATCATTTATGATTTTCATCTGTATAGCTTATTCCAGGTGAGGAGTTCAACTGTTGAGACAGGGGAAATTCATAATTGAAAATTGTGTTTATATTCCTCAACCAATTCTTGTGTCTTTGGTGAAATAACACACACACACATACACACACACACACACACACACACACATATGTGTGTTTGTATATATACTCAAAATTCAAAAGTTTTAATGAATATTTATCTTTACTTTTATAGAGTGACAAGCCAAGCATGTGTTCTGTTTTTTAATATTTGTATTAAAATAGCACATAGTAGGCACTTAATAACTACTTAGCAAGTGACTTATTAATACAAATTACATTTTATTTCAAGTTAACAAAATTAACGATATGCAATTATATAAAATTATAAACACTTGTTGATCAAATGTAGATAGAAAACTGTTGTGAACTAGCTTTGGCATAGAGGATTTTTTGGGAGAATATTATATTATCAAGAATAACTGTGGCAAAACAAAACTGAGGACAGTAATACAACTGGGCCTCAGGAAAACTCACTTAAAAATCTATATATGTATCAAAAAGTTTCTCTGAGTTGTCATCTTGAATGATTCCAAATGAACCAGAAGTTCTTGTCTTAACTGCTAGGAAGAATGAAACTGTTTATTTACTGAGATACAGAGCCTGTAGGAATAGCTATTTAGATGAGAGGCAGTGGTGAGAAATCTACCACCGTATTAGGTTGTGCTGAGTTTATAATCATCATCCCTCACAAAGATCAGTGCAGTAGCCTACAAAGCGGTTTCCTTGTTTACACCCTTTTCTCACACCCTTTCCCTCCACAATATATTTTCACATTTAAGTTGGTGAGATCTTACTGAAACCTAAGTCAGATCATAGCACCTTTCTACTCAAAATCCTGCAATAGCTCTCTATTTATTCAGAGTAAAATCCAATCTTTACTGCAGTCCACAGACCCTTTATGATCTGGCTCTCTATTACCAAGATGCTTGCTCCTTGGAAGAAAAGCTATGATCAACCTAGACAGCATATTAAAAAGCAGAGACATTACGTTGCCAATAAAGGTCTGTCTAGTCAAAGCTATGGGTTTTCCAGTAGTCAGAAAAAAGAAAGCTGGACTCTAAAGAAAGCTTAGCACTGAAGAATTGATGGTTTTGAGCTGCGGTGTTGAAAAAGACTCTTGAGCATCCCTTGGACTGCAATGAGATCCAACCAGTCAATCCTAAAGGAAATCAGTCCTGAATATTCAATGGAAGGACTGATGCTGAAGCTGAAATTCCAATACTTTGACCACCTAATGCGAAGAACTGACTCATTTGAAAAGATGAGGAGAAGGGGACAACAGAGGATGAGATGGTTGGATGGCATCACTGACTCAACGGACATGAGTTTGAGTAAACTTCAGGAATTGGTGATGGACAGGAAGGCCTGGAATGCTGTAGTACATGGGGTCGCAAAGAGTCAGACATGACTGAGCAACCTAACTGACTGATTCTATTACTTCACAGAACTCATCTCAGTGCTCTTCCACAAAACACTCAATCCCTGCTTATCTTCCTTAATTTTCCTTGAACAAGTAAATTCCTAACCTAGGGACTCTGGATGGATCTCTGCCTGGAAGGATGTTCCTCCAGATATATTCATGGGTAACTAGTCACCTAGTTTATCACTGTACTCACTGTCACCTGCTGAAGATTGAGGTCTACCCTATTCAAGAGATCACCTCAGCTGGTCTTGTCCTGTGTGTGTGTGTTCAGTCACTCAGTCAGATCCAACTATTTGGCAGCCCATGTACTGTAGCCTGTCAGGCTCCTCAGTCCACGAAAATTTCCAGGCAAAAATACTGAAGTGGGTTGTCATTTCCTACTCCAAGGGATCTTTTCAACCTGATCCAGGGATCGAACCTGAGTTTCTAGTGCCTCCTGCCTTGGCAGGAGGATTCTTAACCACGGTGCCACCTGGGAAGCCACTTATACTTACTGTCAACTTTGTCCCTATTGCCATAATTTCTAAAACCCTTAATCATTCTCTACTTTTTATTTTTTCCTTACCGTTTATAATTTATCATATCATACTATATTATTTATTAAATATTTGTTATTTAATGCATTAGTCTTTTATTAGAATATATCTGTAAGACTCTATCTACTAGCACATAATGCCTGAGGAGAACCCTTTTATGCTGACTGTTGTATTTCAAATGTCTAGAGCAATACAAGTCATTTAACAAATATTTGAAAAATAAATTAAAAAACTGTTTGACACTTCCATTTGTGAGGGTAAAAATCAACTAATGAATGTTAAATTAACAAATGGTTATAACAACAACAACATCAGTTCAGTTCAGTTCAGTCGCTCAGTTGTGTCCGACTCTTTGCAACTCTGTAAATCGCAGCACGCCAGGCCTCCCTGTCCATCACCATCTCCCGGAGTTCACTCAGACTCACGTCCATCGAGTCTGTGATGCCAATCAGTCATCTCATCCTCGGTCGTCCCCTTCTCCTCCTGCCCCCAATTCCTCCCAGCATCAGAGTCTTTTCCAATGAGTCAACTCTTCGCATGAGGTGGCCAAAGGACTGGAGCTTCGGCTTTAGCATCATTCCTTCCAAAGAAATCCTAGGGTTGATCTCCTTCAGAATGAAGTGGTTGGATCTCCCTGCAGTCCAAGGGACTTTCAAGAGTTTTCTCCAAAACCACAGTTCAAAAGCATAAATTCTTAGGCGCTCAGCCTTCTTCACAGTCCAACTCTCACATCCATACATGACTACTGGAAAAACCATAGCCTTGACTACACGGACCTTAGTCGGCAAAGTAATGTCTCGGCTTTTGAATATACTATCTAGGTTGGTCATAACTTTTCTTCCAAGGAGTAAGCGTCTTTTAATTTCAAGGCTGCAGTCAACATCTGCAGTGATTTTGGAGCCCAAAAAAATGAAGTCTGACACTGTTTCCACTGTTTCCCCATCTATTTCCCATGAAGTGATGGGACCGGATGCCATGATCTTCGTTTTCTGAATGTTGAGCTTTAAGCCAACTTTTTCACTCTCCTCTTTCACTTTCATCAAGAGGCTTTTTAGCTTCTCTTCACTTTCTGCCATAAGGGTGGTGTCACCTGCATATCTGAGGTTATTGGTATTTCTCCCAGCAATCTTGATTCCAGCTTGTGTTTCCTCCAGTACAGCATTTCTCATGATATACTCTGCATAGAAGTTAAATAAGCAGGGTGACATTATATAGCCTTGACGTACTCCTTTTCTTATTTGGAACCAGTCTGTTGTTCCATGCCCAGTTCTAACTGAAGATTCTTGACCTGCATACAGATTTCTCAAGAGGCAGGTTAGGTGGTCTGGTATTCCCATCTCTTTCAGAATTTTCCACAGTTTATTGTGATCTACACAGTCAAAGGCTTTGGCATAGTCAATAAAGCAGAAATAGTTATTTTCCTGGAACTCTCTTGATTATTCCATGATCCAGCAGATGTTGGCAATTTGATCTCTGGTTCCTCTGCCTTTTCTAAAACCAACTAGAACATCAGGGAGTTCATAGTTCATGTATTGCTGAAGCCTGGCTTGGAGAATTTTGAACATTACTTTATTAGCATGTGAGAGGGGTGCAATTGTGTGGTAGTTTGAGCATTCTTTGGCATTGCCTTTCTTTGGGATTGGAATGAAAACTGACCTTTTGCAGTCCTGTGGCCACTGCTGAGTTTTCCAAATTTCCTGGCATATCGAGTGCAGCACTTTCACAGCATCATCTTTCAGGATTTGAAACAGCTCCATTGGAATTCCGTCACCTCCACTAGCTTTGTTTGTAGTGATGCTTTCTAAGGCCCACTTGACTTCACATTCCAAGATGTCTGGCTCTAGATCAGTGATCACATCATCATGATTATCTGGGTTGCGAAGATCTTTTTTGTACAGTTCTTCCCTGTATTCTTGCCACCTCTTTTTAATATCTTGTGCTTCTGTTAGGTCCATACCATTTCTGTTCTTTATCGAGCCCATCTTTGCATGAAATCTTCCCTTGGTGTCTCTAATTTTCTTGAAGAGATCTCTAGTCTTTCCCATTCTGTTGTTTTCCTCTGTTTCTTTGCACTGATCACTGAAGAAGGCTTTCTTATCTCTTCTTGCTATTCTCTGGAACTCTGCATTCAGATGCTTATATCTTTCCTTTTCTCCTTTGTTTTTCACCTCTCTTGTTTTCACAGCTATTTGTAAGCCCCCCCCAGACAGTCATTTTGCTTTTTTGCATTTCTTTTCCATGGGGATGGTCTTGATCCCTGTCTCCTGTACAATGTCACGAACCTCATTCCATAGTTCATCAGGCACTCTATCTATCAGATCTAGGCCCTTAAATCTATTTCTCACTTCCACTGTTTAATCATAAGGGATTTGATTGAGGTCACACCTGAACGGTCTAGCGGTTTTCCCAGCTTTCTTCAATTTGAGTCTGAATTTGGTAATAAGGAGTTCATGATCTGAGCCATGGTCAGCTCCTAGTCTTGTTTTTATTGACTGTATAGAGCTTCTCCATCTTTGGCTGCAAAGAATATAATCAATCTGATTTTGGTGTTGACCATTTGGTGATGTCCATGTGTAGAGTCTTCTCTTGTGTTGTTGGAAGAGGCTGTTTGCTATGACCAGTGCATTTTCTTGGCAAAACTCTATTGTCTTTGCCCTGCTTCATTCTGCATTCCAAGGCCAAATTTGCCTGTTACTCCATGTGTTTCTTGACTTCCTACTTTTGCATTCCAGTCCCCTATAATGAAAAGGACATCTTTTTGGGGTATTAGTTCTAAAAGGTCTTGTAGGTCTTCATAAAACCGTTCAATTTCAGCTTCTTCAGTGTTGCTGGTTGGGGCATAGACTTGGATAGCTGTGATATTGAATGGTTTGCCTTGGAGATGAGCAGAGATCATTCTGTCGTTTTTGAGATTGCATCCAAGTACTGCATTTTGGACTCTTTTGTTGACCATGATGGCTACTCAATTTCTTCTGAGGGATTCCTGCCCACAGTAGCAGATATAATGGTCATCTGAGTGAAATTCACCCATTCCAGTCTATTTCAGTTCGCTGATTCCTAGAATGTTGACGTTCACCCTTGCCATCTCTTGTTTGACCACTTCCAATTTGCCTTGATTCATGGACCTGACATTCCAGGTTCCTATGCAATATTGCTCTTTACAGCATCGGATCTTGCTTCTATCACCAGTCACATCCACAACTGAGTATTGTTTTTGCTTTGGCTCCATCCCTTCATTCATTCTGGAGTTATTTCTCCACTGATCTCCAGTAGCATATTGGGCACCTAATGACCTGGGGAGTTCCTCGTTTGGTATCCTATCATTTTGCCTTTTCATACTGTTCTTGGGGTTCTCAAGGCAAGAATACTGAAGTGGCTTGCCATTCCCTTCTCCTGTGGACCACATTCTGTCAGACCTCTCCACCATGACCCACCCGTCTTGGGTTGCCCCGCAGGCATGGCTTGGTTTCATTGTGTTAGACAAGGCTGTGGTCCTAGTGTGATTAGATTGACTAGTTTTCTGTGAGTATGGTTTCAGTGTATCTGCCCTCTGATGCCCTCTTGCAACACCTACCATCTACTTGGGTTTCTCTTACCTTGGGCGTGGGGTATCTATTCATGGCTGCTCCAGCAAAGCACAGCCACTGCTCTTTACCCTGGACGAGGGCAATATACTCCTTGACATACTCCTTTTCCTATTTGGAACCAGTCTGTTGTCCCATGTCCAGTTCTAACTATTGCTTCCTGACCTGCATACAGATTTCTCAAGAGACAGGTCAGGTGGTCTGATATTCCCATTTCTTTCAGAATTTTCCAGTTTATTGTCATTCACACAGTCAAAGGCTTTGGTATAGTCAGTAAAGCAGAAATAGATGTTTTTCTGGAACTCTCTTGCTTTTTTGATAATCCAGCGGATGTTGGCAATTTGATCTCTGGTTCCTCTGCCTTTTTTAAAACCAGCTTGAACATCTGGAGGTTCACTGTTCAGGTATTGCTGAAGCCTAGCTTGGAGAACTTTGAGCATTAGTAGCATGTGAGATGAGTGCAATTGTGCAGTAGTTTGAGCATTCTTTTGCCTTGCCTTTCTTTGGGTTTGGAATGAAAACTGACCTTTTCCAGTCCTGTGGCCACTGCTGAGTTTTCCAAATTTGCTGGCATATTGAGTGCAGCACTTTCACACCATCATCTTTCAGGATTGGGGGCTGTAGGTCACTGAAAATACCTCGGCTAAAGATGTATTTCCAGGAATCAAGAACACATACAGAATTTAAAGACATGAAATTAAGAGCTGACCTAGAGTTGGTATACAGATGTAAAAGAGAAGAGGCCCTATACCTGAGACACAAAATATTTTAACTGATTCAATGGACATGAGTTTGAGCAAACTCTGAGACACAGTGAAGGACAGGGAAGCCTGGTGTGCTACAGTCCATGGGATCACAAAGAGTCAGACATAAATTGGCGACTGAACAACAACAAAAATTCAGAGAAGGCAAACCAGTCAAGTCAGAGGAAAATCAAAGGGAAGTTTGTGTCACAAAGGCCAAGGAAAAATAGTGTTTAAAAACTATGTAAATAATTTTGACAAACTAGATCAAATGAGAACTGAGAATTTAACATTATATATGGCAATGTAAAGTAAATGATTGATTTTAACAATAGCTATTTACTAGAACTACCACTGAAAATTGGAAAGAATGCAATAGAGAAAAGAAGTACTCATATATGCTTTTGTGGAAAATTTACATTAAAAGGAACCAATAGAGGAAGCATCAATATAATTTCCTTTTCATTTAAATCTTAAAGCTAGTGTAAATTTCAATATATAAGTATGCTGAGGAGAATAATTCTGTAAGAAGGGAAAATGTAATGGTGCTTAGAGGTAGCAATGATGGGATAAAAGTGGATGCAATCTAGTAAATAAGCAGAGTAACTGGACTTAGTTAGAAGCCCACCATTGAAGAAGGAAGACCTACTGATTTAGTAGTTTCATAGATATACTGATGAAAGTATATAAAAAAATTCTCTGATTTTTTTTCTCTAATATTTCCTTGCATAAGGCACAGTATCTGGTAAAAAACACACCTACCAATGCAGGAGAAGTGGGTTTGATCCCTGCATCAGGAAGATGCCCTGGTTAAGGAAATGGAAACCCACTTCAATACTCTTAATGGAAAATCTCACAGATACAGGACTCTGGTGGGCTACAGTACATGGGGTCGCAAAGAATCAGACACAACTGAGCACACACACAAAAGGACAAGGACAATCATCAATAAGGAAGGATGATTAGGAAATGCCAAATTAAGTGGAAGTGAAAAAGAGCTGCAACTCAAAGTAAATCTGAGGATCAATCAACCCTGGTATTCCCTACAATTTGTTGGAAATGCAAATTATCAGGTATATCACAAGATTTTTAGGACCTGCATGTTTATAAGATCCCCAAGTGTGTACGTCAACTTTGAGAAACTAAAAGATCAGGAGAGCAAACTGATATGGGAAATGCAGCAGAACTTTTCAAATGACTAGCTGCACTTTGGGGTTAGGGGTCATAATCTTAAATTGAGATAAGTAAGTTTCCATTAGTCATATCTAGTCAAAATTCTAATTAAGATATCCTCCAGAATATCTTTTAGTCATTTCAAACTTAAATCCAAAACAAAATATGTTTCCCCACTAGTCTTCCCCATTTTGTAAATGGTACCACAATCCCTCTGCTGTTCAAGGTAAATATTGAGAAATCAACTTTATTTCTTTTGTTCTCTCCTAATCCATTAGGAAGTCCTTCATACTTTACTACCACAACCTACTCAACTGCTATCCTAGCCTAACCTCTATCATCTCTTCCTGGATGATTTCAACTGCTTCTCCACTGCTAGTTTTGTTTCAACTTACAAAGCTTGATAGTGACTTCCCCACATTCTAAGAATGATTCACACACACACACACACACACACACACACACACACACACACACACACACACACAACTAGATGAAGCAATCTCAAATTTTAGTGGGCTACAAACCTTCTCAGCTGAGCCATAATTATAAGAATTTAGGCTGGTTCACAGTGAGAAGATAAGCCTGAATATGAGAGGAGGATAATTTGATTCCTGTCTTCAAATATTTGAGGAAAAATAATCATTAACACTTTCTGTTGAAGAGTTACACACTGGGTTAGGCACTAGAAATCTATTAACTCTCTTCTTAAAATAACACTGTATGATAATTTCCATTTAATTACAACCTTCAAAAGCATGAAAATTAGAACTATAAAAACAGGAATGATATAAGAAATACCTTTTAGTCAGAGCAGTCTAAAGCATGGACTTATTTGAGAGTATCTAGTTAAATATAACTTGCAACATTCAATCTTAGCAAAGACATCCACTGGCAGAGATGTTTTGGAAATAATTCAAGCATCAGCTGGGTATTTGGGCTAGATGATGACTAATGCTTACAGAATTACTAGAATACCATAGTTCTGTGATTCACTGAAACTTAAAATTCTTTGCTGAAACGGAACTAAGTGACACTACATAAAACATTTTATAGTGTGTGTAGGAAAAAGAATTTTCACCAGATTGGCTGAGGACCATCAGATTATTAGGGAGATGCAGAAGAGTATGAAATCCCAAAAGTATCTGCCAACTGGGCCTTATTCTTGTGGTTGGGAACATCTCAATTAAATCAGAGTTGGAAAAATAAAAGAAAGTAGTCTTAAACCAAAAAAATTCATTACACAGATTAAGAGACTCATGAAAACTCAAACAGCCAATAAACTACATTTCCTGGTAACTAGCCCAAATAATAAATCATTATACTATACAGCTCAACACTGGAATACTCTTTGCATTATTTTATGCTTTGATGCTTTAATTTTCTGAGAGTTCTTTCCACAGATTAATTTTTCCTCTGACCCTAAGATTCTAATCATACTCAAATACTTTTTTTTCCTAAAATGCTATGCTCTCTCAAGATTTTGTGCCTCTGAATAATTTTCTGTTGCCTAAACTATATTTTATTGGAAAGTTATGCCAACACATACAATGCCTCCAAAGATAATTTTTGTACCTCATTTAAAAAATATAAAATCAATCAGCACTAAAAGCTTCTAAGCTAAAAAAATAGAGAAATCTAAACAAAATTAAAGAAAAAAAATTTAACAGACCAGAAGTTGACTTTAAGAAAATAAAAGTGATAAATATCTTCACTTAAATAAAATATAAAGCATCTATGTTAAAGCTAACTAGATGCTATTAAAATAATAAAAATTGATATTCAAAGAATCTGAACTTCAAAACTGAAAATAAGATAGCATACATTTAAAAAATGTAATCAAGTTGGAAAAAATATCGAGCAAATTTTCCACAAGGCAGATTTTTTAAAAATAATAGGAAAAATGAGATAATAAACTTATATGATTAAATCGAGAGATGCTAAGTCCAAACAAGGAAAAGTAGCCTAGAGGCAGAAAAATAAATGGAGCAATTAATTTAAGAAATAGATTTGTAGGACAAAGATTTCCAAACAACAAAGTCTCTAGATTAGAAATACATATCACAAAATGTGCCACATGTATAAATGGCAACCCACTCTCATCACCTTGCCTGGAGAACCCAATGGATAGAGGAACGTGGCGGGCTACGATCCACACAGTAGCAGAGTCAGACACGACTGAAATGACTTCACACACACACGTATTATATGACATCAGAATTTGCAAAAGCATTACTGGAAACCTGACACTCAGTAAAATGAGGAAATTATTTTCTTATGTAGAATTTACTTTCTAGCCACTCTAACACATAATCAATTCTAGATATGTAGCTGAAAAAATTCTCCCATCTCTACATTCTTTCACAGGAGGATACTAAAGAATATGCTTCGCCAAAAGAAAAAAAGTCAAAAGTGTTTGTTTCTCAGTTGTGCCCAACTCTTTGTGACCCTATGGACTGTAGCCTACCAGCCTCCTCTGCTCATGCAATTCTCCAAGCAAGGATACTGGAGTGGGTAGGCATTCTTTCTCCAGAGGATCTTCCCGATCCAGGGATTGAGCCCAGGATCCCACACTGCTGGCATTTTCCTTACCATCTGAGCCACCAGGGAAGCCCAGGCTTCACCAAAACAAGAAAATAGAGTATGAAGTAATCCATGAAAAAGAGAACTCATATAGGGGAAAAACTCAAAAATTTCCAGTATGACAAATAAAGAGATATCCTAGGATCACAACCATGCAGTTCAGTTCAGTTCAGTCGCTCAGTCATGTCCGACTCTTTGCGACCCCAAGAATCGCAGCACGCCAGGCCTCCCTGTCCATCACCAACTCCTGGAGTTCACTCAGACTCACGTCCATCGAGTCAGTGATGCCATCCAGTCATCTCATCCTTGGTCGTTCCCTTCTCCTCCTGCCCTCAATCCCTCCTAGCATCAGAGTCTTTTCCAATGAGTCAACTCTTTGCACGAGGTGGCCAAAGTACTGGAGCTTCAGCTTTAGCATCATTCCTTCCAAAGAAATCCCAGGGTTGATCTCCTTCAGAATGGACTGGTTGGATCTCCTTGCAGCCCAAGGGACTCTCAAGAGTCTTCTCCAACACCACAGTTCAAAAGCATCAATTCTTCGGAGCTCAGCCTTCTTCCCAGTCCAACTCTCACATCCATACATGACCATAGGAAAAACCATAGCCTTGACTAGACAGACTTTAGTCGGCAAAGTAGGAACTTATCCAATGGGAACAATATATAGGGCTTTACAGGATATGTCTTTAAGAATAAAAATGTAACCAAAGAATTAGCTAATGCAACTGATCATAAAGAGAGAAATGTTATAGTTCTGCTGCTGCTGCTGCTAAGTTGCTTCAGTCATGTCCGACTCTGTGCGACCTCAGAGATGGCGGCAGCCTACCAGGTTCCCCCGTCCCTGGGATTCTCCAGGCAAGTTTAAATAATAAATAATTGTAATTTGACAAAAATGTTTATTGAGCTTATAACATGTTTCAGTTGTTGTACTAGATACTTTAAGATGTATCCTTGAAAAAAAAGAAACAATGATATCTACCTTAAAATAGCTTGCAATCAAGAAAAAAATGTTCATTAGGCACTGATTAACTCCAGAGAAAACAAAATAAAAATCTGTCCAAGAAAGAAAATGTAATCATACTACACTACCTGGAACAGCTTAAGAACAATCTTTACAGAGTCATAATAATTTAATACTGTATTTCATTTTAACCCTTGGCTCAGCTGGTAAAGAATCTGCCTGCAGTGAGGGTGACCTAGGTTTGATCCCTGGGTTGGGAAGATCCCCTGGAGAAGGGAAAGGTTACCCACTCAAGTATTTTGGCCTGGAGAGTTCCATGGACTATATAATACATGGGGTCACAAAGAGTCAGACACGACTGAGCGACTTTCATTCACTTCACTTCATTTTAACAAATATGTCATTGAAACACATATAATATCATATAAGAAACAAATCGCCAGTCCAGGTTGGATACAGGATGCTTGGGGCTGGTGCACTGGGATGACCTGGAAGGAGGGCAGGGGAGGGAGGTGGGAGGGGTGTTCAGGATGGGGAACACATGTATGCCTGTGGCAGATGAATGTCAATGTGTGGCAGAACCAATGCAATATTATAAAGTAATTAGCCTCCAATTAAAATAAATAAATTTAAATTAAAAATATGCTAAAACACTTTTAATTTGGGGTTTTGTTCTTGCTTTTTAGAGAGTGATACTGGGACCTAGATTGAGAAATCCACAAAATAAATATAACTGGAAAAAAGATGAAGTAAAAGCTATCTAGGCATACATGCTCATCCCCAGTCTCTAACAATGTCACCCATCACATCAGCACAGTTTTCTGAGGAGGTTAAACCAGCTTCCCCTTGAATCCCTCTCCACTCAGACCTCTAAGCAGCTGCTACTGAAGCTAATGCATGAAAAGTATATACCAGCCATCCCCCAACTAAATGATCTCCAAATCAGTTTCTTGATCATACATTATAGAAGTTAGTTTAAATATTAATATATGACATTCTATGAGATAAAATGTAGCAAAAATTGAGAAGGATCAGAGTGGTACAAATGAGAACAGAAGATCAGATTGGGATGGGAATTATCTTGTGCAATAATTTACATCATTTTTTTTTTTTATTTTTAAATGGAAATTATTACAAGAATATTTATTTGTTCACAGGTGGTTACTTTAAAACTGGTGGTTATTCCCATCTCAATAATCCAAATAGTGACAAATAGAAAATAGAAAATCTTTCAATAAAACTTCACTATTTTTCCTTAAAAAGGTTCCCTGTCATCTTTAGAGTTCAGAATATGAAAATAAATATATGCTTATTATAAAGTAATCACAGATTACTCTCTGTTAAGTTTCATATTAGTAGAGAATAGATACTTAGTTGTATTTGTACAACTGTAATATTTAATGAATCTGTATATATGTTAAATGTTTAAATTTGGGGTCTTAGTGTTTTATTAAAACATTTTAAATATTATTAAAATATAATTGTCCTCTATTTAAATTTGACATGCAAATCAAGATGCATAAAGAAAGCACTTAATGGTAATTGTTTGATTTATATTATATAAACATAGTTGTTTCTCTTAATCCATAATAAACATTTTATTCCACACTACTTTCAAAAACTTCCCTGAAGAAACTGTATTTTGTCATAATTTCAAAGCCAAAAACATTTCAAAGTCAACTATTTAGATAGTAAAATTGTGTTTGATTGACATAATGATAGTAGTCTCGTGTTTGAATCCCATCTCACCTCACCATACCCTAAACAATAATCTGAAAATTGACGATTTCCTAGGTTAAACAAAGTAACTCCTATCAGCTAAAAAAAAATAAATTTGGAATTGTGCTTTTACAAAATACAGCAAAAAAAAAAAAAAAGAAAAGAAAGCACCTTAGTTTCTAATAATATGGGAAGTGAACTTTAATTGAAATCTTGTTTGTAAACCAATGGTAATTTGTTCAAGAAATAATTTATTATTATGCTGGCTTAGTAATAAGTATGAATCTTGACAGAAGAGGTATCCTTAGGGTAATTCTTCCCTTAGGGTATTAATTTAACTTTCCCTTAAGCAGTATTAAAGTTCATATTCACATTACGGCACTTCTTTATATTGCCAAAGATTAAAGTCTTTCATGTAAAAGCATATTTCAAATAACCACAGTGAAACTATAGGTGTAACTTCTTCCTTTATCGAAAAGCTTCAGTATATACCATTTAAGTCATCTTGTAATTACTCCTTTCTGATATATAGAGAAAATTATTTGAACTGCATGCACTAACCTCTTAATCTACAAAGCTTGTTTATGAATGCAATGATTTTAATGCATTTTATGTTTCCACATATCCAACAATCATTCAGGGATCAAATCTGGCAGCTAACAATTTGCCATTAAACATTCTCTCAATAGATCATTCTTTTTATAGCCTGGTACATTTCAAAAAGTGATTGAGCTAATTAAACACAACTGTGAAATTAAGCAGAGATTTAATTAACATTATTTGATGGCTCTGGAAAGGACATTATTATTAACAAAGACATTTCAAATAATTCAAATCACAGTTAAATTTATTAACCCAGGCTTTTAGTATTACTTACTGCAGTACAACTTTTTTTTAAATTTCTTTTTTATTGAAGGATAATTGGTTTACAGAACTTTGCTCTTTTCTGTCAAACCTCAACGTGAATCAGCCATAGGTATGCATATAGCCCCTCCGTTTTGAAACTCCCTCCCATCTCCCTCCCCATCCTACCCCTCTAGGTTGATACAGAGCCCCTGTTTGAGTTTCCTGAACCATACAGCAAATTCCTGCTGGCTATCTATTTTACATATGGTAATGTAAGTTCCAATGTTACTCTTATATACAGTTTATATATGTATCTGCAAAATGCAGAGTTACATGGCCATACACTAGATACTGCTTAAAAATGAAGACATTTTCCTAAAGTTAAAAAAAAAAAATGTAAATATAGATAAATCTTTTTTTTATCAAAGTATTTATATTTATTATAACAAAACTACTTTCTATGTTTTCAATTATTAAAACACTTAAAACTATTTTATCATGGTAAATGAAAATATATTATTAACAAAATTTTTCTCATAAAAACAGAACTAAAACAGAAAGAGAAGGAAAAGATAAACTTGTAACAGTAGTGTTACCTTTGTATCTTAATCTCTTGGATTTCCATTGATCACGGGCCTGAGTTTTTGTCACAGCCTAATAAATTTCAGTTGTTGTAGGACAATTAACAGGTAGGGAAAACTATACTTCTTGCAGTGTGCTTCAGCAATATGACACAGTTGTTACTGATTACTTGAGACTGTGGTACATGATTCCTCTGAGGATTAATTTACCTGATTGCAGATTGGTACACTACAATTTCTAGTGCTTTAATCCTTTGAAAGCTGTTGCTATAATTATTGCATGTGGTACATCCTACAGAACTTTTTTCTTTATAGTATTTCAAAAGCGCTATATATTTCTCAAAATTATTCAATTTATATCAACTTTTCTAAAAAAAAAGATTTTACATTTCCCCATTTCAGACTCTGAAGACTTGTGACATCTCATCACAACATATAAATTTTCAAATAAAAAGCAAATAAAATAATTATATTAAGGGCTCATAAAATACTGCTTGTGGACAAGGCTAATAGCCATAAAATAATTTTATGAATCTTTTAATATTTTTATTGTATTGATAAAAATAACTTGTCCTAATTTCTTGGAAAACATTGCTATTGTTCAGTCACTAAGTTATGTCCAATTCTTTGTGACCCTATGGACTAGAGAGCACGCCAGGTGTCCCTGTCCTTCACAATTGCTCAAACTCATTTCCACTGAGTGCATGACGCCATGCAACCATCTCGTTCTCTGTCACTCCCTTCTTCTCCTGCCCTCAATCTCTTCCAGCCTCAGAGTCTTTTCCAGTGAGTTGGCTCATCAAATCAGGTGGCCAAAGTATTGGATCTTCAGCTTCAGCACCAGTCCTTCCAATGAATATTCAGGTTTGATTTCCTTTAGGATTGACTGGTTTGCTCTCCTTGCTGTTCAAGGAACTCTCAAGAGTCTTGTCCAGCACAGCACTTTGAAAGCATCACTTCTTCAGCAGTCAGTCTTCTCTATGGTCCAACTCTCATATTCATAGATGGCTACTGGAAAATGCATAAATTTGACTATATGGACTTTTGTCAGTCAAGTGATGTTTCTGTTTTTTAATATGTTGTCTGGGTTTGTCATAGCTTCCTCCCCCCCACCCCCCGCCCAGAAGCAAGTGTCTTTTAATTTCATTGCTGCAGTCACTGTCTGCAGTGATTTTGGAGCCAAAGAAAATAAAATCTGCCAGTTTCCATTTATTCTCCATTTACTTGCCATGAAGTGATGGGACCAGATGCCATGATGTTCGTTTCTTGAATGTTGAATTTTAATTCAGCTTTTCCATTCTCCTCTTCCACCTTTACCAAGAGACATTTTAGTTACTCTTTGCTTTCTTCCATTAGGGTGGTATCATCTGTATATGTAAGGTAATTGATATTCCTCCCAGTAATCTTGATTCTAGTTTGTGATTTGCCCAGCCTGGCATTTCTCCTGATGTACTCTGCATTTAAGTTAAATAAGCAGGGTGACAATATACAGCCATGACATATTCCTCTCCCAGTTTTGGATCAGTCCACTGTTCAATGTCTGTTTCTAACTATTTCTTCTTGACCTGCATACATGTTTCTCAGGAGGCAGGTAAGGTGGTCTGGCACTCCCATTTCTTGAAGAATTGTCCACAGTTTGTTGTGATCTACAGGAAGACTTTAGCATAGTCAATGAAGCAGATGTTTTCCTATAATTCTCTTGCTTTTTCTATGATTCAAAGGATGTTGACAGCTTGACTTTTGGTCCGTATACCTTTTCTAAATCTGGCTTGTGCATCTGGAATTTCTCCATTCATGTAGCACTGAAGCCTAGCTTCAAGGATTTTGAGCATTATCTGGCTAGCACGTGAAATGAGCACAATCGTACGATAGTCTGAACACTCTTTGGCATTGCCCTTCTTTGGAATTGGAATGTAACTGACCTTCTCCAGTCTTGTGGCCACTAGTGAGTTTTCCAAATTCTGGTATATTGAAGGGAGTACTTTGACGACATCATCTTTTAGGATTTGAAATAGCTCAGCTGGAATTCTGTCACTTTTACATTCAGAAAACAGTAATTTAATGTCTTCTAGGAAATTACTAAACAGGCCAGAGTTCTGCTTTGGTTTATTTGTTAGTTTTTGTTTGTTTGTTTGTTTTATACTTTGTCACATACAAAAGTAATTCTTGGCAAAAAAATCTGAATGAACAATTCTGTATCCTAAATTGCATTCCAAAATCTTTGCTTGACTCTGTTTAACATATTTCAGTGAAAGAGATTCCAACAAGTGAATGAAAACCTGCAAACAGGTAGATTACAAAGATAAATATCTGAAATCTGCAGAGACTATTAGTTAAAATTATACTAAGGTCATCTAGAGAAATGGGGGTAAATTTTTTTTTGAAAGTCTTTTAAAAATTACACACATACACGGAAAAATCAGACTACAAAAAGGGAAATTTGTTGATGAATTGGATCTTCTATTTTACAAAGCACATGCAGGCCATTGTTTAACCCCAGAATGAATAACAAAACAAATACACAAATCAAATCAAAGCAAGATGTATTTCGATTTAAAAGAACAAAGACAAACCATCTGTGGATAGTGAAAAGTTCTCTTTACCTATATAAATCTGCTATCAGGAAGACGTTCCATTTATAAAGACGCCTTTTAGAAATAGATCTACTTTCACAAGGCCAAAGGAAACCAGCACTATGTGTATTATAATTAATGAACAGACAATAAAAGGTCAGAAGACACAGGAAAAAAGCAGACAGAAAAATATTAAAAATCACAGAAAAATATTAAAAATAAATTTTCAAATAAACTGACACTAGAGGAAACAAGTTCGGGAACAGAAGGAAACTGGTAACAACAAAAAGCATTCAAAATTTTATATGGAGATTCAAGAAGGTATTGCATCCTTTAAAAAAAAACTATAAATAAATGAACAAATCAGCAAAAAAGGCATATTACAAATCATAGAAATTCTCACTAAAATAAAAAAATATACTAAACTGATAATACGCTTCTATTTAAAATAGGTAATATATAGGAAAAGAAATGAAATATATAAAGAAAAAAAAATACAGAAGATCAATCCAGTTAATGAAAGAGGAAAGAATGATTAGGTAAATAATTAAAAGAGAAGTACAAGATATCTTTACCGAAAGCAAAGTTCTCTTTACTGTGAATAAAATAACTAAAAACACAATGCTTATCCCCATGGGATTTCACACTATCATTCTAAAGGTTGCTTAGCTGCTAATTTGTGTCTGACTCTTCTAACCCCATGGACTGACTGTAGCTAGCTAGGATCCTGTGTCCATGAGATTTTTCAGGCAAGAATACTGGAGTGGGTTGTCATTTCCTTCTTCAGGGGATCTCCCTGACCCAGGAATCAAAACCCTGTCTCCTGCATTGCTGGCAGAGTCTTTATCTGCTGAGTCACTGGGGAAAATTATTAGAAAAAGACAGAGGTCATGTTCTGGCTAATGGACACTCTACCAGTAAGTGTGGTATAACTTGATTTGTCAAATGCCTCTGAAGCAGATGTAGAGTAGAAAAATTCAGATCACTGTAGGCAGCTCACACAGGGAGGGCTGCAGGGAATGCATCTGTCGCTACTGTTGTCTGCAAGGAGGTGATGCTCTATTTTCTGCATAGGTTGAATCATTTTTTAAAAACCCAACAAAATGAGAGAAGCTGTACTTAATTATTCCTGAAGAAACACTTAAAAAGAAATATGATACTGTACAGATCTCTTTCTTGTGACATTACTTATAATAAAATCAATATACAATAAAACAACAGGAAACATTACACTCAATGGAGAAAAATTGAAAGCTTTTTCTCTGAAATAAGGAACAAGACAAGGGTACCCACTCTCACCACTACTATTCAACAAATATTTGGAAGTCCTAGCCATAGCACAGAAGAAAGATAAATAAAAGCAATCCATATTGGCAACAAAGATGTAAAACTCTCACTGTATGCAGATGACATGATCCTCTACATAGAAAACTGTAAAGATGCCACCAGAAAATTACTAGAGCTAATCAATGAATATAGTAAAGTTGCAGGATATAAAATTAATACACAGATATCCCTTGTATTCCTATACACTAACAATGAAAAATCAAAAAGAGAACTAAAGGAAATAATCCCATTTAACACTGCAATGAAAACAATAAACCACTTAGGAATACATTTACCTAAAGAAACCAATGCCTGTATATAGAGAACTATAAAACACTGATGAAAGAAATAAAAGATGACACAAATAGATAGATAAATTTTCCATGTTCTTGGACTGGAAAAATCAATATTGTGAAAATGAGTATACTACACACAACAATCTATAGATTCAATGCAGTTGTTGTTAAACTACCAAGAGTATTTTTCACAGAACTAGAACAGATAATTTCACAATTTGGAAAGATAAAATCCCCTGAATAGCCAAACCAATCTTGAGAAAGAAGACTAGAACTGGAGAAATTAATCTTCCTGAATTCAAACTATACTACAAAGCTACAGTCATCAAGATAGTATGGTACTGGCACAAAGACAGAAATATAGATCAGTGGAACAAAGTGGAAAGTCCAGAGATAAATCCATGCACTTATGGATACCTTATCTTTGAAAAAGGAGGCAAAAAATATACAATGGAGAAAAGACAGTCTCTTCAACAAGTGGTTCTAGGAAAACTGGTCAATTATGTGTGAAAGAATGAAACTATAACACTTTCTAAAAACATACACAAAAATAATCTCAAAGTGGATTAAAGACCTAAATGCAAGACCAGAAACAATAAAACTCTTAGAGGAAAACATAGGCAGAACATAAATCTGACATAAATCATGCAAGGTCCTCTATGACCCACATCCCAGAGTAATGGAGATTAAAAACAAAAATTAAAAAAATGGGACATAATTAACTTAAAGCTTTTGCACAATGAAGGAAACTATAAGCAAGGTGAATAGACAGTTCTCAGAAAGACAGAAAATACTAGCAAAGAAAACAACTATGAATTACCTAAAAAGATGCTCAACATCACTAATTATTAGAGAAATGCAAATCAAAACCACAGAGGTATCATCTTATGCTGGTCAGAATGGCCATCAGCAAAAGTCTACAAACAATAAATGCTGAAGAGCATGTGGAAAAAGGGAACTTTCTTACATTGTTGGTGGGAATGCAAACTGGTTCACACACTATGGAGATCAGTGCGGAGATTCCTTGGAGAAGGCAATGGCGACCCACTCCAGTACTCTTGCCTGGAAAATCCCATGGGTGGAGAATCCTGGTAGGCTACAGTCCATGGGGTCGCTAAGAGTCAGACACGACTGAGCGACTTCACTTTCACTTATCACTTTCATGCATTGGAGAAGGAAATGGCAACCCACTCCAGTGTTCTTGCCTGGAGAATCCCAGGGACAGAGAAGCCTGGTGGGCTGCCGTCTATGGGGTCGCACAGAGTCGGACACGACTGAAGAGACTTAGCAGCAGTGGAGATTCCTTAAAAACCCGGGTATAGAACTGTCATACAACCCAGCAATCCCCCTGCTGGGCATACACTTCGATGAAATGACAAATGAAAGAGACTCATATACCCAATGTTCATTGCAGCACTATAAACAATAGCTAGGATATGGAAGCAACCTAGATGTCTACTGGCAGATGAATGGATACAGAGGCTGTTGTATATGTACACAGTGGAATATTACTCAGCTATAAAAAGGAACACATTTGAGTCTGTTCTAATATGACTGTTCTAATATGCCTATTATACAGAGTGAGTAAGTCAGAAAGAGAAAAACAAATACTGTGTATTAATGCATATCTGTGTGTGTTTGAGTTGTTCAGTTGTGTCCAACTCTTTGCAACACCATTGACTGTAGCCCAGCAGGCTCCTCTGTCCATGGGGTCTTCAGGCAAGAATACTAGAAAGGATTGCTATGCCCTTCTCCAGGGTATCTTCATGACCAAGGGATCAAACCCATGTCTCCTGCCTGGCCGGCAGATTCTTTACTGTTTGAGTTACCTAAGAAGCCTATATTAGCACATATATATGGAATTTAGAAAGATGGTACCAATGATTCTACATGCAGGGTAGCCAAGGAGACACAGATGTAAAGAACAGACTTTTGTGGAGTCAGTGACAGAAGGTGAGGGTGACATGACAGAGAACAGCATTGAAAAATGTATATTACCATATGTAAAATAGATGGCCAGTGCAAGTTTGATGCATAAAGCAGGACACCCAAACTCAGTGGTGTGGGAAAACCCAGAGGGACAGGATGTGGAGGGAGGTGGGAGGTGGGTTCAGGATGAAAGGGGCACATGTATACCTGTGGCTGATTCATACTGATGTGTGGCAGAAACCATCACAATATTGTAGAGTAATTATTCTACAATTAAAATAAATTAATTTAAAAATAGTAGATAAAGTATAAATAAATGAACATGGTGTTGAAATACATTATGATTTATCACTGCTGGCTGCTATCAGTGCCAATACAATGATAATTATGGAAACTACCTAGTAAGTAGAAAAAGTGTTCTTGAATTACATGAAATTATGAATAGAGTAGGAAATAGTCCCTGTGTTTTGTTTAAACAGCATTGAAAATTTTGAATGACAATAGAGTAAGTTGAAGAAGAATATAAACAAACAAGTACTGAACTTAAGAGTCAGAAAATCTGGACTTATAACTTGGATTTGTCATTTATGATCTGCCCGTGGGAAAATTAACCCACATGTTGGCAAATTAACCAGCTTTCTTGAAGTTCAACATTGTAAAATGGGCATAATGGCAGTAACCTCATACAGAAGCTGTGAGAACAACCTAGAATAATGTTTATCATCTGTATAGTACAGTTAAGAGGGTGGGCTCACAATCAGGCCCCTTGCTCAAACTCTTGTTCTGACACATATTATCTATGGAACTGTAGAAAAGTTAACTCATTAGAATGTCTCAGTTTCCTTCCTTCCTGGGAAACGGGATGTTTGGTTCAGGGTTAAAAGCATGTGTGATGGAGCCAAATGCTTAGGTTTGAACAGATTACTGACTCTGACAAGTAAGGAGATCAAACCAGTCAATCCTAAAGAAAATCAACCCTGAATATTCACTGGAAGGATTGATGCTGAAGCTGAAGCTTCAATACCTTGGACACTTGATGTGAAGAGCTGACTCACTGGAAAAATTCCTGATCTGGGAAAGATTGAAGGTGGGAGGAAAAGGGGACTACAGAGGATGAAATGGTTGGATGACATCATCGACCCAATGGAAATGAGTTTGAGCAAGTTCTGAGAGTTGGTGATGGACAGGGAGGCCTGGCAAGGACAAGGAAGTCTACAGGGTCACAAAGAGTCGGACACAACTGAGTGACTGAATGATGACGATGACTAATGTCGAGGTTCTCTGGACCTCAATCTCCCCTTGTGTAAAATGAGAATAAAACTGTACCTAATTAATTAAAAACCAGAAAGTTTCTATTAAGAAAAATCAATCACTTTCTTACCACAGGCAAAATTTTAAAAAAAGGGCAATAAACATATTTAAATATCTGGATTTCAATATTTTAATGTTAGCACTGTAGAAATTAAAATAATATAGCAATCAAAATGTAAAGAAATTTAAGTTAAAATAAGAAATAACCCAAAATGCTATCTCTGAGCAGTGGAACTAAAGTTGGAGAGAAATTTTATGGGTATCTATGAACACTGGAGTGGGCAGCCATTCCATTCTCCAGGAGATCTTCCTGACCCAGGGATTGAACCCAGGTCTCAAGTATTGCAGATTCTTTACCATCTGAGCCACTAGGGAAGTTCATTGATATTCTGTACTATTTAAACATAACTATTTGTACAGATGGAGTAGGCTAAATAATTTTAAATGGTAAAAATAAATAAAATAGATAATTTCCAGTACTCACTGAAAGGTATTACAAAAAAGCTGTAACATGAGTACTCTAATTATCCCAAGGTGGGATGTCTTAGTCTGCTCTGGCTATTAGAACAAAATAACACAGACTGGCTGACAAATAACATAAACTTATTTCTCAGAGTTCTAGAGGCTGGGAGTCCAAGATCAAGGTGCTAATGAATTTTGATTCCTGGTGAAAGTTTTCTTCTGACTTACAGTGGGATGCCTTCTTACTGCGTCATCACATGTCAGAGAAAAAGAGCTCTCCACTCTCTTCCTCTTTTTACAAGAGAATTAATCCTGCTTTTACAAGAGAATTAACCCCATCATGAAAGCCTCATCCTAATAACCATGTCTACTATTAAATATCGGTGATTCATCATGTAAATCAATGAATATGAATTTGGTGGGTTACAAACATCCAGTCCCTAGAAAGGGATAATACTTCAACAGTTTCTAGTAACTTATTCTAAATAATTATGGAGAGCTGGTTTCCAGAATATCTCCCTTCCATCAGTGTACCAAAACTCTTGTAATCAGTGCTCTGTATAGTCTTTCTTTGAATCTATAAGATTGCCCTATGACTCCCTTTTGACCAACAGAATATGGATAAAGTAATAATCAGTGACTTTTTAAAATTTATTTTTAATTGGAGGATAACTGCTTTACAATGTTGTCTTGGTTTCTACCGTATGATGACTTACCAACACAGTGGGGAAAGGAGAGGATGGGACAAACTGATGCAATAGAATTGAAAAATACATGTTCAGTTTATTTCAACTGCTCAGTCCTGTCCGACTCTTTGCGACCCCATAAATTGCAGCACACCAGGCCTCCCTGTCTATCACCATCTCCCGGAGTTCACCCAAACCCATGTGCACTGAGTAAGTGATGCAATCCAGCCATCTCATCCTCTGTTGTCCCCTTGTCCTTCTCCCAATCCCTCCCAGCATCAGGGTCTTTTCCATTTAGTCAACTCTTCACAGAAGGTGGCCAAAGTATTGGAGTTTCAGCATCAGTCCTTCCAATGAACACCCAGGACTGATCTTCTTTAGAATAGACTGGTTGGATCTCCTTGCAGTCCAAGGGACTCTCAAGAGTCTTCTCCAACACCACAGTTCAAAAGCATCAATTCTTCAATGCTCAGCTTTCTTCACAGTCCAACTCTCATATCCATACATGACTACTGGAAAAACCATAGCCTTTACTAAATGGACCTTTGCTGGCAAAGTAATATCTCTGCTTTTGAACATGATATCTAGGTTGGTCATAACTTTTCTTCCAAGGAGTAAGCGTCTTTTAATTTCATGGCTGCAATCACCATCTACAGTGATTTTGGAGCCCCAAAAAATAAAGTCTGACACTGTTTCCACTTTTCCCCATCTATCTGCCATGAAGTGATGGGACCAGATGCTAGCTACCATATGTAAAATAAATAGCTAGTGGGAAGTTGCTGTATAACGAAGGGAGTCCAACTCAGTGGCTTTTGAAGCTAGGTCATAAGAAGTTTTTCAGCTTCTTCTTGGGTTTCTTACAATACCTTTTTTTTCAGGCATTATTACCCTTTCCTTGGAATCTAGTTACTCTGCTATGGGAAGGTACATGCAGGTCACTTGCAGGTACTCTCGTCACTGCCTCACCTGACCACGGAGTAAGAAACCAGCACCAAGTGATAGCAAGGTGAATGAGCTATCATTGCGTCCAGCTCAACTGAGCCTTCAGAAGCCTCTAACCTCAGCTATTACTTGCTCATACCTGCATGACAGACTCTAAGCAAAACTGTTCACCTGAGTTCACTCAACCTATGGAAACAAATAATAATTTATGTTTGTTTTTAGTCACAGTTTTAAGCTAATTTGTTTCAAAACAATAAATAATAGGAACCCTGTAGCCAACCACTCTTAATGAAACTTGGATTTGGAGAGAGAAGCTTACGCTCAGGAAGCAGTTCTCTCTTAAGATACATGAAGACTCAGTTTCAGCCTTAAAACTCCTATACATGAGTTATATCTCTGATCAACTAATATAAAGCTCCCATCTCTGTGCTGGAGTGATGGTATATAAATAATATCCTGAATCTGACAAAGGAAGTGTCATCTTTTAAAATCAATGTAAGGATATGAACTGGGCATTTGCTTGGATAAGAGTCGATCAAATAACATTATTTTCCTGAGTTTACAGACAGTGTAGGCAGAAAAAGGAATATGAAGATTTGGTTTTGGTAAAAGGAAACCTTAGGGAACTCTATGTCTTGGAGTAAGCAATTACTATTAAAAGATTTCAGAAGTGGAAGAAAAGAATTTCAATATTATGGGTAAGCTTATTTGAGAGCAGTACTAAAGATGGTAAGTCTTCATCAAAGATTTCTTCTGTTTTGTTGTGTTTTATCCTTTGTCTTGGATTCAAGTTGCCAAAACCAACAGAGACTGTGGGATGATGTATAATCTTACTTGGAAACAGTGTTTTAAAATTCTATTTTATTTAATGTATGCCTGCTTTTATTTTAAATAAGAAATATGCAAGCATAATATCACACAGGTCAGAAATTTTACTGCATTACTGGTCCTACAATATAAATAAGAAAGCACACATGAATCTGATTATCTTGCTTATAAGAAATTATTCTTTAAATATTTACCTAAGAATGGACTGCGAAGAAAGCTGAGCACTGAAGAATTGATGCTTTTGAACTGTGGTGTGGAGGAGACTCTTGAGAGTCCCTTGGACTGCAAGGAGTTCCAACCAGTCCATTCTAAAGGAGATCAGTCATGGGTATTCTTTGGAAGGAATGGTGCTAAAGCTGAAACTCCAGTACTTTGGCCACCTCATGTGAAGAGTTGACTCATTAAAAAAGACTATGATGCTGGGAGGGATTGGGGGAAGGAGGAAAAGGGGACAACAGAGGATGAGATGGCTGGATGGCATCACAGACTCGAGGGACGTGAGTCTGAGTGAACTCCAGGAGTTGCTGATGGACAGGGAGGCCTGGCGTGCTGCAATTCATGTGTTTGCGAAGAGTCAGACAATGTCTGAGCAACTGAACTGAACTGAACTGAAGAATAGTTTTTAAATATACCAGTTTAGCAAGTAACAATATGAAATTCAGTGTAAAGATGATGAATTGAAAACATGTAATTTTCTCTCCATAAATAAGACATCATAAAATGAAAACAAAGGGGAAAAATAAGGAGAAATCCAGAGTGGAGAGGGGCTCAAGTCTTCTACTAAAAAAAAAAAACAAAAAAACAAAAAAAAAAAAACAACAAAAAAAAAACCTCTGGAAAATCAAAAGTAGCTATACTGATTGGTATGTACAGGATTTGACTATGTTGAGAACTCACAGAGGATATGTTATAAACAAGAGAGAAGCCACTTTGCCCTCACACAGCAGTGAGTTATTCAGAACTGAAACTCAAAAGATGATTTCAAGTCACAATGCTATAACCAGAAAAACAATCAATAAAAAGATAGAATAAACTTTAGAAAACTGAGGATTCAGAAACCTTTTAATTCTCTGATACACATTTTCAGTGGAAGCAATTTGAGACTATGATCCCAAAACAGAAGGGAAAACAAAGAAGAAGTAAAATGTTGATTATAGGAATAGCAGATTCTGTCCATCCTGGGACATTAAGGGAAGTCCCAGGAAGGCAGCAATATGGCTCTGGGTCTTGAAAGCAAGTAGCTTATTCTATCGTAAAGATGAGTCCAACAAAGAGGGTCATGGGAAATGCTGCCTTACATAATAACATGTCTCATCCAGGGGACAAAATGCGATTCTTTGTGTTATTTGTGTTATGTGATACACACTTATTTAACAGAATGTAAGTCCACCAAACTGTCAGATCAATATTTTCCAGAATGTCAATCAAGCTGAGAAAGTACAACTGTCCAGTATGATGAGCTAAAAATGTCTCAGAAACAAAAGCTTCTAGCAACTGCAGGCTTAATATTTTGAAGCAAAGCTGATTCAGGACTGAATGCCTCGTGCCAGCTTTCATGCGGCTATACTCATGCCACAGCAGAGCCTCCTTCAGACCTCGCTGCAGGCCATTTACTTTACTTTAGGGAATTGAGCAGCACATTTAACACTATAGAGAAACTTTTCAGCTATATATTCAGTTCTGGCTCTTAAACCTTTTCAATTCTGCACCCATCAGAGGTATTACATAATGATGCTGACATAACTTTGGTCTTGGCCAGAAGCTAGTCATGATTTTCTGACAAAACAGCAGAAGAAAAAAAGAATATTACCCATTTCACTGAAAGGTTAAATTTCTTTTGAGAATTGGTTTAATTGTTCTGCTACAGGGAGGAGGTATGTCAATATTAGGTTCGATAACATGAACATTCTTAACTGTTACAGGGGAAAAAGAGAGGAATGAGTGGCTTCACATTCTAATATTTTCTTAGTTACATCCAGGTAAAGGGATCTCAGGCAGATAATGACAGGCTATATTAACTTGGAGTATTTCTCTCATCTATACTAGATTTTCTATCTCAGTATTGTCAGACATTTAAATATTGCTTTACAAATCTAGTACAAATACTGCTTAAGGAGATCTTTGAGTTTTGATGCTCTATATTTCAAGAATCAGAAAGAACTAACAACCACCTTTGCTTAAGCAATGACAGATTTTTCCCAAAGTATGTAAAACTACAAACATAATATTTATTATGGATTTTATAAACTGTTATGAAGTTTATATGTATTGACATAGTATTGTAGTAAATTTTTTAAGCTAAAAGTGTCCATTTAGAAGATAATTAAATATTTATTTTGAATTACTATATAATCTTTATAAGACATGTTTCTAAATGTGAAATGTCATTTTAAGGTTATAACATTAAAAGTATAGGTATGATATAGATAGACTTTGTTGTAAGAGATGTTACATGAAACTCTGCAATGATAGTTAATATTGTCTTTTAATGAGATCATGTTCACAAAAAGATTTATCATTAGTGTCTTTCAGATGGTAAATTATACTGTACTGATTATTTGGTACTAATTTAAAGTGGAAATGAGAAATCTATGTTATATATTCAGGAATTAATTTCCTAAATAAAGCAGACTACACCCTCTAGGGCCAGGGGTGGCGGCCGAGAGGAGCAACCCCACGGGCAAGGAACAGTGGCTGTGCGGGTGCAGGAGGGCCGAGAGGAGCTACTCCACGTTCAAGGTCAGGAGGGGTGGTGGTGAGGAGATACCTCTCGTCCAAGGTAAGAAACAGTGGCTGTGCTTTGCTGGAGCAGCCGTGAAGAGACACTCCACAGCCAAGTTAAGAGAAACCCAAGTAAGACAGTAGGTAGGTGTTGCAAGAGAGCATCAGAGAGCAGACACACTAAAACCATACTCAAAGAAAACTAGTCAATCTAATCACACTAGGACCACAGCCTTGACTAGCTCAACGAAACTAAGCAATGCCATGTGGGGCCAGCCAGGACAGGTGAGTCATGGTGGAGAGGTCTGACAGAATGCGGTCAAGTGGAGAAGGGAATGGCAAATCACTTCAGTATTCTTGCTTTGAGAACCCCATGCACACTATGAAAAGGCAAAATGATAGGATTCTGAAAGAGGAACTCCCCAGGTCAGTAGGTGCCCAATATCCTACTGGAGATCAGTGGAGAAATAACTACAGAAAGAATGAAGGGGTGGAGCCAAAGCAAAAACAATACCCAGTTGTGGATGTGACTGGTGATAGAAGCAAGTTCCAATGCTGTAACGAACAATATTGCATAGGAACCTGGAATGTCAGGTCCACGAATCAAGGCAAATTGGAAGTGGTCACACAAGAGATGGCAATGAACATCAACATTCTAGGAATCAGCGAACTAAAATGGACTGGAATGGGTGAATTTCAATCAGATGACCATTATATCTACTACTGTGGGAAGGAATCCCTCAGAAGAAATGGAGTAGCCATCGTGGTCAACAAAAGAGTCCGAAATGCAGTACTTGGATGCAATCTCAAAAAAGGCAGAATGATCTTTGTTCGTTTCCAAGGCAAACCATTCAATATCAGAGTAATCCAACTCTATGCCCCAACCAGTAATGCTGAAGAAGCTGAAGTTGAACGGTTCTATGAAGACGTACAAGACCTTCTAGAAGTAACACCCAAAAAATATGTCCTTTTCATTATAGGGGACTGGAATGCAAAAGTAGGAAGCCATGAAACAACTGGAGTAACAGGCAAATTTGGCTTTGGAATGCGGAATGAAGCAGGACAAAGGCTAATAGACTTTTGCCAAGAAAATGCACTGGTCATAGCAAACAGTCTCTTCCAACAACACAAGAGAAGACTCTACACATGGACAACACCAGATGGTCAACACTGAAATCAGATTGATTATATTCTTTGCAGTCAAAGATGGAGAAGCTCTACACAGTCAGCAAAAAAAAAAAAAAAAAAAATCGGGAGCTGACTGTGGTTCAGAACATGAGCTCCTTATTGCCAATTTCAGACTTAAATGGAAGAAAGTAGGGAAAACCACTAGACCATTCAGGTATGACCTAAATCATATCCCTTATAATTATACAGTGGACGTGAGAAATAGATTTAAGGGATTAGATGTGATAGATAGCGTAACTCATGAGCTATGGACTGAGGTTCATGACACTGTACAGGAGACAGGGATCAAGACCATCCCCATGGAAAAGAAATGCAAAAAAGCAAAATGGCTGTGTGGGCAGGCCTTACAAATAGCTGTGAAAAGAAGAGAAGCAAAAAGCAAAGGAAAAAAGGAAAGATATCAGCATCTGAATGCAGAGTTCCAAAGAATAGCAAGAAGAGATAAGAAAGCCTTCCTCAGCAAGCAATGCAAATAAATAGAGGAAAAAAAAAAAAAAAAAAGAATGGTAAAGACTAGAGAACTCTTCAAGAAAACTAGAGATACCAAGGGAATATGTCAGGCAAAGATAGGCTCGATAAAGGATAGAAATGGTATGGACCTAACAGAAGCAGAAGATATTAAGAAAAGGTGGCAAGAATACATGGAAGAACTGTACAAAAAAGATCTTCACAATCCAGATAATCATGATGGTGTGATCACTCACCTAGAGCCAGACATCCTGGAATGTGAAGTCAAGTGGACCTTAGAAAGCATCACTACAAACAAAGCTAGTGGAAGTGATGGAATTCCAGCTGAGCTTTTTCAAATTCTGAAAAATGATGCTGTGAAAGTGTCGCACTCAATATGGCAGCAAATCTGGAAAACTCAGCAGTGGCCAAGGGCTAGAAAAGGTCATTTTTCATTCCAATCCTAAAGATAGGCAATGCCAAAGAATGCTCAAACTACCACACAATTGCACTCATCTCTCCAAGCCAGGCTTCAGTAATATGTGGACCATGAAATTCCAGATATTCAATTGGTTTTATAAAAGGCAGAGGAACCAGACATCAAATTGCCAACATCTGCTGGATCACGGAAAAAGCAAGAGAGTTCCAGAAAAACATTTCTTTCTGCTTTTTTGACTATGCCAAAGCCTTTGACTGTGTGGATCACAATAAACTGTGGAAAATTCTGAAAGAGATGAGAATACCAGACCACCTGACCTGCCTCTTGAGAAATCTATATGTAGAACTGGACATGGAACCACAGACTGGTTCCAAATAGGAAAAGGAGGATATCAAGGCTGTATATTGTCACCCTCCTTATTGAACTTATATGCAGAGTACATCATGAGAAATGCTGGACTGGAAGAAGCACAAGCTGGAATCAAGATTGCCAGGAGAAATATCAATAACCTCAGATATGCAGATGACACCACCCTTATGACAGAAAGTGAAGAGGAACTAAAAAGCCTCTTGATGAAAGTGAAAGAGGAGAGTGAAAAAGTTGGCTTAAAGCTCAGCATTCAGGAAACGAAGATCATGGCATGCGGTCCCATCACTTCATGGGAAATAAATGGGAAAACAGTGGAAAGAGTGTCAGACTTTTACCTTTTGGGGATCCAAAATCACTTCAGATGGTGACTGCAGCCATGAAATTAAAAGGTACTTACTCCTTGGAAGAAAAGATATGACCAACCTAGATAGCATATTGAAAAGCAGACATTATTTTGCCAACAATTTCCGACTTGTCAAGGCTATGGTTTTTCCAGTGGTAATTTATGGATGTGAGTGTTGGACTTTGAAGAAAGCTGAGTGCCGAAGAATTGATGCTTTTGAACTGTTGTTTTGGAGAAGACTCTTGAGAGTCCCTTGGACTGCAAGGAGATCCAACCAGTCCATTATAAAGAAGATCAGTCCTGGGATTTCTTTGGAAGGAATGATGCTAAAGCTGAAACTCCAGTACTTTGGCCACCTCATGTGAAGAGTTGACTCACTGGAAAAAACTATGATGCTGGGAGGGATTGGGGGAAGGAGGATAAGGGGACGACAAGAGGATGAGATGGCTGGATGGCATCACAGACTCGAGGGACATGAGTTTGAGTGAATTCTGGGAGATGTTGATGGACAGGGAGGCCTGGTGTGCTGTGATTCATGAGGTCACAGAGTCGCACATGACTGTGCGACTGAATTGAACTGAACTGACACCTTCTAGACTACATTACTGTGCGACTGAATTGAACTGAACTGACACTTTCTAGACTACATTTTCTATCTCAGAGACAAACCAGTTAGCAATATTTTGCTGTAAGGTGGTACAGAAAGCAAACTGAACTCTCATAAGGCCCAAAGATTTTTCTGTATAACAGCAATGTGCATGTGGGCTCAGTCATGTCTGACTCTTTATTAACACAGCCACAGCACGCCCCAGGAGAGCTAATAGATTAGCTACAAAATAACCAGACTTCTCCAACTCCTGCACATGCCCGCTAGGCACATAGTGGATACAAACTGACCACTGAGACTTCTCCAACTCTAGCAACTCTCCCTTGATGCACAGTTGTGAACTCAAGTGACCTTAGGCAGCTTGGAGCCTACTAAGGTTTCATAAATATACTATGCATACATACATTTGATTATAACACACTGACTTATGGGAAAGACATGTGCAATAAAAACTATTGTTAAGTAACTTGCCACTGTCAATCAAAACTGTCAGTCTGTGCCTGCCTAACTGAATACATAAAACACTGTATTAAAAACCCCCGTACCTCATCACTTCAGCACCAGTGCCTCTCGTGGCTTGGCCCACCTGTCCCTTGAGGCGATCTTTCTGTTCTTTCTGTTCCTTCCCTAATAAACTTGTTTCTGCCATGGATAAGACTTCAAATTCCTCTTTGTGTACATACCAATAATGGAGGCCCAGCAGGGAGGGTCCTTTTCAACCCTCTCCCTAATCTGTATCAATGAAAAAATGTGCCCCAAGTGGCCTACTGATCCCAGAGGAACAAGAGGCATCTGAATCAGTCCTGAGCACATCCTAACAAGGAATCAAATACAGGTAACATCGGTCTACTTCAGCTCATTCACAGCTGACCCACACAAGCAAGTACGAGACTAACTGGTTGCTTTTTTTAGGGGTCTTAGATTTTTCGTGATTTGTCATATAGTGTTGCTATAGCAATAACTGATACAAAAGCCATTTTCCACAAATTTTCTATCATAATTTCAGCTTTGAGTAAATTTAGTCTAAAACTAAATGACCAAATGCTTACAAGGCTCACTCTGTTATTTTTTATTATTGTTATTATTTATTTTTATTTGAAGGATAATTGTTTTATAGTATTGTGTTGGTTTCTACCAAACATCAACGTGAATCAGCCACAGGGTTACCCATGTCCCTTTCCACATGAACATCCTTCTCACCTCCCTCCCATTACACCCTTTAGCTTCTTTCCAAACAGTGCACTGATTTGAGTTCCATGAGTCATACAGCAAATTCCCATTGGCTATATTCAACATATGGTAATGTATGTTTCCATGTTACTCTGCATACAGCCCACCCTCTCCTTCCTCTCCTCGAGCCACGTCCATTAAGTGTGTTCTCTATGTCTGTTTTATCTTACCTGATCTCATCAGAGCACAAAAAAATCCTATCCCTCAGAATTGAAACCTAGTAATTATATTTGACTTCTTTTTCCTCCTTTATTCACCAGAAGAACTTAATGAATTTTATTTGAAAAACACTGTTTGATTTTTTTTTTTTTTTCTTTTGCTTAAGCTCTCATGCCAACATTCTAGATCTAGATTCTCATCATCAGGTCCTGTTTTCTGAGCTTAGCTTTCCTTTTAACTATCATTAACATCAGTAACATTTCCCACTTCTCTCATTCCTGCTTCTCTCTTTATACTTTAATTCATACTTCTCATAGTTCAGTTCAGTTCAGTTCAGTCGCTCAGTCATGTCCAACTCTTTGCGACCCCATGAATTGCAAAACGCAAGACCTCCCTGTCCATCACCAATTCCCGGAGTTCTCTCAAACTCACGTCCATTGAGTCTGTGATGCCATCCAGCCATCTCATCTTCTGTCGTCCCCTTCTCCTCCTTCCCTCAATCCCTCCCAGCATCATAGTCTTTTCCAATGAGTCAACACTTCACATGAGGTGGCCAAAGTATTGGAGTTTCAGCTTTAGCATCATTCTTTCCAAATAACACCCAGGGCTGATCTCCTTTAGAATGGACTGGTTGGATCTCCTTGCAGTCCAAGGGACTCTCAAGAGTCTTCTCCAACACCACAGTTCCAAAGCATCAATTCTTTGGCGCTCAGCCTTCTTCACAGTCCAACTCTCACATCCATACATGACCACTGGAAAAACCATAGCCTTGACTAGACGGACCTTTGTTGGCGAAGTAATGTCAATGCCTTTCAATATGCTATCTAGTGGTCATAACTTTCCTTCCAAGGAGTAAGTGTCTTTTAATTTCATGGCGGCAGTCAACATCTGCAGTGATTTTGGAGCACCAAAAGATATAAGTCTGACACTGTTTCCACTGTTTCCCCATCTATCTGCCATGAACTGATGGGACCAGATGCCATGATCTTCGTTTTCTAAATATTGAGCTTTAAGCCAACTTTTTCACTCTCCTCTTTCACCTTCATCAAGAGGCTTTTTAGCTCCTCTTCACTTTCTGCCATAAGGGTGGTGTTATCTGCATATCTGAGGTTATTGATATTTCTCCTGGCAATCTTGATTCCAGCTTGTGCTTCTTTCAGCCCAGCATTTCTCATGATGTACTCTACATATAAGTTAAATAAGCAGGGTGACAGTATACAGCCTTGACGTACTCCTTTTCCTATTTGGAAACAGTCTGTTGTTCCATGTCCAGTTCTAACAGTTGCTTCTTGACCTCCATACAGGTTTCTCAAGAGGCAGGTCAGGTGGTCTGGTATTCCCATCTCTTTCAGAATTTTCCAGTTTATTGTGATCCACACAGTCAAAGGCTTTGGCATAGTCAATAAAGCAGAAATAGATGTTTTTCTGGAATTCTCTGGCTGTTTCCAAGATCCAGAGGATGTTGGCAATTAATCTCTGGTTCCTCTGACTTTTCTAAAACCAGTTTGAACAACTGGAAGTTCATGGTTCACATATTGCTAAAGCCTGGCTTGGAGAATTCTGAGTATTACTTTACTAGTGTGTGAGATCATGCAATTGTGCAGTAGTTTGAGCATCTTTTGGCATTGCCTTTCTTTGGGATTGGAATGAAAACTGACAAATTTGCTATTATTAATCACTTGCTATGCACTAAATCACAGGTGATGTTGGGGGTACAAGCTAGAATATAACTGAAACTGTCTTCAAGGTCACAATCAGCTTTATTTTTAGACCTCTGCATCATGTTGAGATCTAATCTTTCAGGGGAAGTTTCAATAAAATAAAACTAACAGAAACCAAAAACAAACAACAAACAATGTTTCCCCTCAACAAGAAATTGTAAATAGTCTTTAGTTTAAAATTAGTTACCAAAGAGTGAGTATTCCCCTTTTATTCACTTTGCAGGGAAATCACACACAATTCACAGAATGTTCAATATAAATTGTTAAACCCCTATAAATCTTATGGCAAAAGTTTATAAGACATTTTTGTCAGTTATGTCTTTTTCAACTTCTTGATTCACCCTCTATTTAAGTATCATTTAGCATAGAGTATCTATAACCAGGTTAACTAGGATAATAATGTATCTTATTTTTATCTTATCTGCAATGTTTGCTTGCCTGAAACAGTGTCCTTGGTTTATCTTACTCTCAGGGTCACAGTTCTACAAGCACTGTATAACCTCTTTCTTATAATCTAGGAAATCCAACTTCATCACAGTACTCAAAATTCTCTAAGTACTTAAGCCAACAAGATTACTGACTCTCTTACTTATCAGTAAGCTCCTTACTAATACAACTGTGTCTTACAATCCTGTATCTAACACAGATAAAATATAAGGCTTATACTTCAAGATTTCACCATTATAGGGAAACATAGAGATATAACCAAAAACTGCAACTATGTGCATGCTAAGTCACTTCAGTCATGTCCAACTCTTTGTGATGCCATGAATTGTAACCCACCAGACTCCTCTGTCCATGGGATTCTCCAAACAAGAAAACTGAAGTGGCTTGCTGTGCTGTCCTCCAGGGGATCTTCTTGACCCAGAGATCAAACCTACATATCTTACTCTCCTGCATTGGAAGGCTGGTTCCTTAACACTAGCACAACTATGTGGGCTAAGTGCAAAGAAAATGAATACTCAAGGAGAGTGAGATGACATGGCAGGGGTGAGGAGAAGAAACTTTCATTATCTCCTGATGTGTGGAGAGAAAAAGCAAAGAAACCATTGTGGAATCCTAAACAGAAGCAGGAACATCAAATTTCTTTTTTCAATTTTCACTGGACTATAGTTGATTTACAATGCTGTGTCAGTTTAGGTATAAATCAAAATCAATGTGAATCAGTTATACATATTCACTCATTTTAGAATTTTCTTTCCATTGAGGCCATTACACAGAGTATTGCGTAGAGGTCTCTATGATATATAGTAGATCCTTAGTCATTATTTAGTTATTTATTTTACATATAGCAGTGTATGTATGTCAATCCTAGCCTACCAATTCGGAGAAGGAAATGGTACTCCACTCTAGTACTCTTGCCTGGAGAATCCCATGGATGGAGGAGCCTGGTAGGCCGTGTCTCATTAAGAGTCAGACACGACTGAGCAACTTCACTTTCACTGTTCACTTTCATGCACTGGAGAAGGAAATGGCAACCCACCCAGCATTCTTGCCTGGAGAATCTCAGGGACATAGGAGCCTGTTGGGCTGACATCTATGGGGTTGCACAGAGTCAGACACAACTGAAGTGACTTAGCAGCAGCAGCAGCAACAGCAGCAGCAGCCTCCCAATTTATCCCTCCCCCTTCTTCCTCCATGGTAATCATAGATTGTTTTCTACATCTGTAGCTCTATTTATGTTTCACAAACAAGTTAATTTCTACCTTCTTTATAAAATTCCACATAATGTTTACCATCCATCAACAGAAGAATGGAATAAGATATAGTACATTTATATAATGGAATATTACTCAGCCATAAAAAAGGAGCAAAATAATGCCATTTGCAGCAACATGGATGGACATAGAGACTGTCATATTGAATGAAATAAATCAAAGAAAGACAAATTTTCGTTTTAAAAAAAAAATGGTTTCGCCAATCAACGATGAGAGAAAGTCCATCTGTAACCATGTGATATGCCTTAAGCACTAATATTTACTAGACAAATTATTTCATTTCCATTATAATAACCAAAGTTTTATAATAACATCTACTTAAAAATTAGAAATTAATGTATTATGTAAGTGAATTCTTGTGCTAAATATCACCCAACAATCTTCTCCATCTTTTGCTGCAGCGAATATAGGCAATCAGATTTTGGTGTTGACCATCTGGTGATGTCCATGTGTAGAGTCTTCTCTTGTGTTGTTGGAAGAGGCTGTTTGCTATGACCAGTGGATTTTCTTGGCAAAACTCTGTTAGTCTTTGCCCTGCTTCATTCCGTATTCCAAGGACAAATTTGCCTGTTACCCAGGTGTTTCTTGACTTCCTACTTTTGTATTCCAGTACCCTATAATGAAAAGGACATCCTTTTTGGAACACCCCCTTCCAACAACACAAGAGAAAACTCTACACGTGGACATCACCAGTTGGTAAACATCGAGATCAGATTGATTATATTCTCTGCAGCAAAAGATGGAGAAGCTCTATACAGTCAACAAAAACAAGACCAGGAGCTGACTGTGGCTCAGATCATGAACTCCTTATTACCAAATTTAGACTGAAATTAAAGAAAACAGGGAAAACCGCTAGACCATTCAGGTATGACCTAAATCAAATCCCTTATGATTATACAGTGGAAGTGAGAAATAGATTTAAGGGCTGAGATCTGATAGAGTGCCTAATGAACTATGGACTGAGGTTCATGAAACTGTACAGGAGACAGGGATCAAGACAATCCCCACGGAAAAGAAATGCAAAAAAGCAAAATGGCTGTCTGGGGAAGCCTTACAAACAGCTGGAAAAGAAGAGAAGCGAAAAACACAGACAAAAAGGAGAGATATAAGCATCTGAATGCAGAATTCCAAAGAATAGCAAGAAGAGATAAGAAAGCCTTCCTCAGCGATCAGTGCAAAGAAATAGAGGAAAACAAAAGAATGGGAAAGACTAGAGATCTCTTCAAGATAATTGGAGATACCAAGGGAACATTTCATGCAAGGGCTCGATAAAGGACAGAAATGGTATGGACATAACATAAGCAGAAGATATTAAGAAGAGGTGGCAAGAATACACAGAAAAACTGTACAAAAAGGATCTTCACGACCGGGATAATCATGATGGTGTGATCACTAATCTAGGGACAGACATCCTGGAATGTGAAGTCAGGTGGGCCTTAGAAAGCATCACTACAAACAAAGCTAGTGGAGGTGATAGAATTCCAGTAGAGCTATTTCAAATTCTGAAAGATGATGCTGTGAAAGTGTTTCACTCAATATGCCAGCAAATTGGGAAAACTCAGCAGTGGCCACAGGACTGCAAAAGGTCAGTTTTCTTTCCAATCCCAAAGAAAGGCAAAGCAAAAGAATGCTCAAACTACCGCACAATTGCACTCATCTCACACGCTAGTAAATTAATCCTGAAAATTCTCCAAGCCAGGCCTCAGCAATACATGATCTGTGAACTTCCAGATGTTCAAGCTGGTTTTAGAAAAGGCAGAGGAACCAGACATCAAATTGCCAACATCTGCTGGATCATGGAAAAAGCAAGAGAGTTCCAGAAAAACATCTCTTTCTGCTTTATTGACTATGTCAAAGCCTTTGACTGTGTGGATCACAATAAACTGTGGAAAATTCTGAAAGAGATGAGAATATGAGACCACCTGACCTGCCTCTTGAGAAATCTGTATGCAGGCCAGGAAGCAGCAGTTAGAACTGGACATGGAACAACAGACTGGTTCCAAATAGGAAAAGGAGTAAGTCAAGTCTGTATATTGTCAACCTGCTTATTTAACTCATATGCAGAGTACATCATGAGAAACGCTGGGTTGGAAGAAACACAAGCTGAGAACCAAGATTGCCAGGAGAAATATCAGATATGCAGATGACACCACCCTTATGGCAGAAAGTGAAGAGGAACTAAAAAGCCTCTTGATGAAAGTGAAAGAGGAGAGTGACAAAGTTGGCTTAAAGCTCAACATTCAGAAAATGAAGATCATGGCATCCATTCCCATCACTTCATGGGAAATAGATGGGGAAACAGTGGAAACAGTGTCAGACTTTATTTTGGGGGGCTCCAAAATCACTGCAGATGGTGACTGTAGCCATGAAATTAAAAGACGTTTACTCCTTGGAAGAAAAGTTATGATTAACCTAGTTAGCATATTCAAAAGCAGAGACATTACTTTGCCGACGAAAGTCTGTCTAGTCAAGGCTATGGTTTCTCCAGTAGTCATGTATGGATGTGAGAGTTGGACTGTGAAGAAGGTTGAACGCCAAAGATTGATGCTTTTGAACTGTGGTGTTGAAGAAGACTCCTTGAGAGTCCCTTTGACTGCAAGGAGATCCAACCAGTCCATTCTGAAGGAGATCAACCCTGGGATTTCTTTGGAAGGAATGATGCTAAAGCTGAAACTCTAGTACTTTGGCCACCTCATGTGAAGTGTTGACTCATTGGAAAAGACTTTGATGCTGGGAGGGATTAAGGGCAGGAGGAGAAGGGGATGACCGAGGATGAGATGGCTGGGTGGCATCACTGACTCGATGGACGCGAGTCTGAGTGAACTCTGGGAGTTGGTGATGGACAGGGAGGCCTGGCGTGCTGCGATTCATGGGGTCGCAAAGAGTCGAACACGACTGAGCCACTGAACTGAACTGAAGTGAATTAAGATGTGGAATTGAGAATTAAGACTCCCCTTTGTCTTAAATCCAATGTTTCTTCCATTCATAGCACTGGGAATGACAGACTCAGTAGCAAGAAGAAATTAAAACATGAGTTTGTGTAAAGAAGAACACATAATTCAGTTATATTCTTGGAGTAAAATTGTAAAAAATATTATTTTACTGGATAATTTATGTTTTTCTACATTTTGAATTTTATATATTTTTTAGATAATCTTTACATTGTGAATGTGAAAAAAGGGGAGAAAATATGTCAAATTTTCTGAATTTCATGTATTTTTGAACGGATATATTTAAAAAAAATTTAAGTTGAATTTCTATATTCAAACCTTCTTTCTTAATTAACTAGGGGATTTCAGATTTGGGGCAATCATATTTTTTTTAATTTCATAGAAATTAACTCCTAAGAGTTTGACATGCAATAATTTATAAAAATATGTATAAGTTTTTTTTTTTTTTTTTATGTATGCATATAGTTTCAAACCTGTTTTAGTATATGCTGTTATAGGATGTAAGTTTTGAGTGGAAATTATAAAATTTCTAATTTTATAATACAATGGTCAAAGAACATATATGTAATGATTATTCTTTGGAATTTGTTAAGAACTGCTTGTGGTTGAGTGCTTTCAATTTAAAAAATATTCCATATGTGCTTAGAAATTTGACTATTATATATTCTGCACTTCTTACGGCCAGGTACTGGAGGAAAAGAACATAGTCAAACAGATCAAGTGATAATAGTTACATATGTAAATCTAGATAGTATTGTCTCTGATCCACCTATTCCTTCATCTCTGTTAAAATTACTGCTTGCGTAATCAACTTTTCATATCTATCCTCCAAATCAATTTGTCTCATGAATTCCTGATTAAAAACCATCTGGTTTGTGTATTTATTGTGCTCTGTGATGTCTCTGGGCTTTTTATTTTCTCTTTTCTTGACTTCAACAGAATTATATAATATTTTCTTCAGTCTCTTCCCGTAATAGATTGGAAGATATACACATTCCTATTCTTCCATGGGCTACCTTTGTATTTTTAATGTGCATATCACACTTATTTAGAAAGTTAATTTTGAAAAGAGAAACATTGGAATGAACATTGGGAGGAACTTGGTCACCCTAATACACAACATGTTCACTATCCAAAGTATATAATACTAGTGCACACATTAGAAATATACATATGTGAGTTAAAATAGAAAAAAAAAAAAAAAGAAAAAACAGAAAATAAAAAGCATATGACCAAGAACGCAATATACTAAAAAAATTCTAGCTACTGGGGATTGACACAGTGGAAAAATAGTAGATACTAATTTTGCTTGCACAACAGAATGTAAAGTATCACCTAGCTAGTAACATATACAAAAATGAGTTTCACAAAATTCTAAATGGACAAAACAGTTGAATATGAACAAAACAAAAATGGAAAAAATACACATACACAAACACACATGATTTAACATATCCATGCAAGAAATAAAGCTCAAATCTTTAAAGAAAAAAAATGGACACATAGGCATTTACTTTTTCTTTCTGAAAGTTAAACTATACAACAGACAAAATCATATGAAATAGAGTGTAAAAAGTACGTTCAATTTCAAAAAAAGAAAATTACAGTCCAATGTCATTGATGAACACAAATGCAAAAATTCTCAAAATTCTAGGAAACAATCCAACATCATCATGAAAAGGATCATACACCATGACCAAGTCAGGTTTATCCCAGGGATGTAAGGATCCTTTGATACATGCAAATCAATCAATGTGATGCACCATATCAACAAATTAAAAGATAAAAACCATATGATAATCTCAATAGATGTAGAAAAAGTTTTGAAAAAATTCAGCAGCAATCTATGATTAAAAACTCTTCAGAAATCAGTATAGAATGAATCTACCTCAACATAATAAAGACTATACACTACAAATACACAGTAAACAATATTCTCAATGGTGAAAAACTGAAAGCATTTCTTCTATGATCAGGAAGAAGACAAGGGTGGCCACTCTCACAATTATTATTCAATGTGGTTTTGAAAGTTCTAGCCACAGAAAGCAGAGAAAAAAAGAAAATAAAAGGAATCTAGACTAGATAAGAAAAACTCTCACTGTTTGCAGGTGACATAATATTACACAGAGAAAACTCTAAAAATGCCACCAAAAATCTACTAGAGCTAATCAGTTAATTTAGGAAAGTTACAGGATACAAAATTAATTCACAAAAGTCCTTGCATTTCTATACATTAACAATGAAAAATCAGACACAGAAATTAAGGAAATAATCTAAATTTCCCTTGCAACAAAAAGAATAACATTCCTAGAATAAATCCATATAAGGAGTCAAAAGACCTGTATACAGAAAATTGTAAGACACTTATGAAAGGAATCAAAGACAACACAAACACAATATATCATTTTCTTGGACTGGAAGACTCAACAATCTGAGAATATCTATATTACCCAAAGCAATTTAGATTTGGTGTAATATCTATCGAATTAAAAATAGTATTTTTCACAGAACTATGAAAAAAAAATTTCACAATTTATATGAAAATAAAAAAGACCCCCAATAGCCAAAGCAATCTTGAGGAAGAAAAAAAGAACTGGAGAATCAATATTCTTGATTTGAGACTAAATTACAAAGCTACAGAAATCAAAATGGTACCGGCACAAAATATAAATATAGATGAATGTAACAAGATAAAATGTTCACTCATAAACTCATACACCTATGGCCATATTATCTTTGACAAAGGAGGCAAGAATATACAATGGAGAAAAGACAGACTCTTCAATAAATGGTGCTGGGAAAACTGGACAGCTATGTGGAAAAGAATGAAATTAAAACACTTCCTAATACCATATACAAGAATAAATTCAAAATGGATCAAAGACATAAACATATGGCCAGAAATTTTAAACATAGGCAGAACACTCTTTGATATAAATCACAGAAAAATCCTCTTTAACCCACCTCCTAGACTAATGGAAACAAAAACAACAACAACAACACACAAAAAAATAAGCAAGCAGGACTTAGTTTAACTCAAAAGCTTCTGCAGAGCAAAGGAAAGGATAAAAGGTGAAAAGACAACCCTCAGAATGGGAGAAAATAACAGCAAATGAAACAATTGACAAACAATTAACCTTCAAAATATACCAGCAGCTTATGTAGTTCAATACCAGAAATACAAATAGCTTAATCAAGAAATGAGTGGAAGATATAACTAGACATTTATCCAAAGACATACAGATGGCCAATAAACATGAAAAGATGCTCAATATCGCTCATTATTAGGAAATGCAAATCAAAACTACACTAAACTAAACTACACTAAAGCATCACCTCACAACGGCCAGAATGGCCATCAACAAAAACTCTACAAACAATAAATGCTGGGAGGGTGTGGAGAAAGAACTCGCTTGCACTGTTGGTGGGAATGAACGTTGATACAGACACTATGGAGAACAGTATAGAGATACAGCTAGTATATAGAACATTAGGGAGATTTCTTCAAAAAAAAAAAAAAAAAACAAAAGCAAACAAACAAACAAACAAAAAACTATGAATAAAATAGTCTTATGACTCAGCATATGCAGAATACATCACGAGAAACACTGGGCTGGAAGAAGTACAAGCTGGAATCAAGACTGCTGGGAGAAATATCAATAACCTCAGCTACGCAGATGACACCACCCTTATGGCAGAAAGTGAAGAGGAACTAAAAAGCCTCTTGATGAAAGTTAAAGAGGAGAGTGAAAAAGTTGGCTTAAAGCTCAACATTCAGAAAACAAAGATCATGGCATCTGGTCCCATCAGTTCATGGCAGATAGATGGGAAAACAGTGGAAACAAAGTCAGACTTTATTTCTGGGGGCTCCAAAATCACTGCAGATGGTGATTACAGCCATGAAATTAAAAGATGCTTACTCCCTGGAAGGAAAGTTATGACCAACCTAGACAGAATAAAAAGCACAGATATTACTTTGCCAACAAAGTTCCGTCTAGTCAAGGCTATGGTTTTTCCAGTAGTCATGTATGGATGTGAGAGTTGGACTGTGAAGAAAGCTGAGCACTGAAGAATTGATGCTGTTGAACTGTGGCACTGGAGAAGACTCTTGAGAGTCCCTTGGACTGCATGGAGATCCAACCAGTCCATTCTAAAGTAGATCAGTCTTGGGTGTTCTGAAACTCTAGTACTTTGGCCACCACATGCCAAGGGTTGACTCATTGGAAAAGACCCTGATGTTGGGAGGGATTGGGGGCAGGAGGAGAAGGGTACGATAGAGTTTGAGATGGCTGGATGGCATCACCAACTCCATGGACATGGTTTGAGTGAACTCCAGGAGATGGTGATGGACAGGGAGTCCTGGCGTGCTGCGATTCATGGGGTCGCAAACAGTCGGACACGACTGAGCAATTGAACTGAACCAATGACCCAGCAATCTCACTATTGGACAAATACCCTGAAAAATACATAATTGAAAAAGACATTTGTGCCCAGATGTTCACTGCAGCACTATATACAGTAGCCAGTATATAAAAGCAACCTAAATATCCACTGAGAGGAATGCGTAAATAAAATGAAATTAATATACTCAATGGAATATTAGTCAACCATATAAGGAAGAATTGTGTCATTTGCTGAGATGAATGGACCTAGAGACAGTCATACAGAGTGAAGTTAAACACACACACACACACACACACACACACACACACACACATATATTAACTCCTATGTGTGGAATCTAGAAAAATGTTATAGAAGAATTTATTTACAAAGTAGAAACAGAAATATAAATGTAGAGAAAAATGTATGGATACCAAGGAGGGAAGGCGCATTGAATTAACTAGCAGATTGGGCTTGACGTATATGCAATACTATGTATACAACAAATTGTGCAGTTCAGGGAACTCTAATGAGAGTGATTGTGTAGCACAGGGAACTCCCCTCAACACTCTGGTAAATGAGAAGGAAATCCAAGGAAGAAGGGATACATGTATACATTTGCCTGATTCACTTTATTAGATAGCAGAAACTAGCACAGCATTTTAAAGTAACAATGTTGTTGCTGTTGAGTTGCTAAGTCATGTCTGACTGTTTTGTGACACCAAGGACTATAGCTGGAAAGGATCCCCTGTCCATGAGATTTTCCAGGCAAGAATACTGCAGTGAATGAATTGCCATTTCCTTCTCCAGGGGATCTTCTCGACCCAGGGATCCAACCCATGTCTCCTGTACTGGCAGATGGATTCTTACAACTGAGCCACCAGGGAAATCATAAGGCAACTATATTCCAATGGAAAATTCATTTAAAATATAGCAGACGAATGATGAGAAAGCTGTGGTACATTTACACAATGGAGTATGACTCAGCCATTAAAAATAATATATTTGAATCAGTTCTAATGAGGTGGATGAAACTGGAGCCTATTATACAGAGTGAAGTAAGCCAGAGAGAAAAACAGCAATACAGTATACTAACGCATATATATGGAATTTAGAAAGATGGTAACGATAACCCTGTATGTGAGACAGCAAAAGAGACACAGATGTATAGAACAGTCTTTTAGACTCTGTGGGAGAGACAGTGGGAAGATTTGGGACAATGGCATTGTAACATGTATAATATCATATATGAAATGAATCGCAAGTCCAGGTTCAATGCATGATACAGGATTCTCAGAGCTGGTACACTGGGATGACCCAGAGGGATGGTACAGGGAGGGAGGTGGGAGGGAGGTTCAGGATGGGGAACATGTGTATACCCATGGCGGATTCATGTTGATGTATGGAAAACCAAAACAATACTGTAAAGTAATTAGCCTCCTATTAAAATTAATAAATTTATATTAAAAATAAAACATAAAATATTATACATAAAACAAAAATGTGACAAAATGATATATGTATTTTCTTCCATTGGAATTGATATTTAACTTATTTAAGACAGTTTTAGCTTTCAATACCCATGGATTTTTTACAATAAATAACTCATTGTTTATAGAAAAAGAAAATGTAAGCAAGTAAATTTATATAGACATGTTTAGGATTTCTTCACATTCAAAATCTAATTCTTCTGAATCATTTATTGAATTGGATTCAGAGTGTTTTCTGTTGTACACAGTCCTTTGTGACAAAACAAGGATTGGTGATAAGGAATCAATTAAAATAATACATAAAAGAAGTAAAAGTCATCAGTGATGGCATTAAAGTAGATTTCAGATTTTCTTAGAACAAATTTGTAGTTATAAAACTTTAAAAAATTACCCTAAAATATGCATAAACGTGTAACAACTCAATTACTTTTAGAAAATAAATATATTTAACTTATATTCTAGATCTACATACAACCTATTATAAATATCACAGAATTATAGTCCATTTTTGAACTAGTGTATACTATAGTTAGTTAGTTCAGTCGCTCAGTCGTGTCCGACTCTTTGCGATCCCATGAATCGCAGCATGTCAGGCTTCCCTGTCCATCACCAACTCCCAGAGTTCACTCAGACTCACGACCATCAAGTCAGTGATGCCATCCAGCCATCTCATCCTCTGTCGTCCCCTTCTCCTCCTGCCCCAAATCCCTCTCATCATCAGAGTATTTTCCAATGAGTCAACACTTCACATGAGGTGGCCAAAGTACTAGAGTTTCAGCTTCACCATCATTCCCTTCAAAGAAATCTCAGGGTTGATCTCTTTCAGAATGGACTGGTTGGATCTCCTTGCAGTCCAAGGGCCTCTCAAGAGTCTTTTCCAGCACCACAGTTCAAAAGCCATCAATTCTTCAGTGCTCAGCTTTCTTCACAATCCAACTCTCACATCCATACATGACCACTGGAAAAACCATAGCCTTACAGAAGCAGGAGATATTAAGAAAAGGTGGCAAGAATACACAGAAGAACTATACAAAAAAGATCTTTATGACCAAGATAATCACGATGGTGTGATCACTCATCTAGAGCCAGACATTCTGGAATGTGAAGTCAAGTGGGCCTTAGAAAGCATCACTATGAAAAAGGCTAGTGGAGCTGATGGAATTCCTGTCGAGCTATTTCAAACCCTGAAAGATGATGCTGTGAAAGTGCTACACCCAATATGCCAGCAAATTGGGAAAACTCAGCAGTGGCCACAGGACTGCAAAAGGTCAGCTTTCATTCCAATCCCAAAGAAAGGCAATGCCAAAGAATGCTCAAACTACCGAACAATTGCACTCTTCTCACACGCTAGTAAAGTGATGCTCAAAATTCTCCAAGCCAGGCTTCAGCAATACATGAACCATGAACTTCCATATGTTCAAGCTGGTTTTAGAAAAGGCAGAGCAACCAGAGATCAAATTGCCAACATCCGCTGGATCATGGAAAAAGCAAGAAAGTTCCAGAAAAACATCTATTTCTGCTTTATTGACTATGCCAAAGCCTTTGACTGCATGGATCACAATAAACTGTGGAAAATTCTGAAAGAGATGGGAATACCAGACCACCTGATATGCCTCTTGAGAAACCTATAAGCAGGTCAGGAAGCAACAGTGTATACTATAAGCACCCCATTTCTAGTCTTTCTATTAAGCAGAATCTTACAGATGGACATGTTTACTGACAAAATGGAATCTTAAATATTATCAATAAGAAATTCAGCAAAGAAAATATTGTAGCAACAAATAGATAAGTATAGATGTTAACCTTTACTAGATATCAGAGAAATACAATTAATAATAAGTACTATCTCTAAAAGTATCTACGTGAAAAATATTGAGTTGACCAAAAAGTTTTTTGGGTTTTTCTATAACATCTTTTCTGATGCTACAGAAAAACCCACGTGATTTTTTTGGCCAATCCAACCTACTTTCTTCACAAGTTTGGTATAAAGGGTCCTTTTATCTATTGCTATGTAGATTTCTGAATATATAAAAATTTTAACAGAATAAACATGATAACATATCTTATAATTAACTATGCATCTTAAAACCAAGAAATCACAATTCTTGGAATATATTCTATAAAAATAATGACATATATAAATAAGAATATCACATCAATATTAGTTGCTTATTTTGTAGTGATATAAAATGAAAACAAATATCTAGCAATAGATACTTAAATACATTATACAGCCATTCAGGAAAAAAACAGTTTAATCCAGTCACTCAGTCGTGTCCGACTGTTAGCGACCCCATGAATCGCAGCACGCCAGGCCTCCTTGTCCATCACCATCTCCCGGAGTTCACTCACACTCACGTCCATCGAGTCCGTGATGCCATCCAGCCATCTCATTCTCGGTTGTCCCCTTCTCCTCCTGCCCCCAATCCCTCCCAGCATCAGAGTCTTTTCCAATGAGTCAACTCTTCGCATGAGGTGGCCAAAGTACTGGAGCTTCAGCTTTAGCATCATTTCTTCCAAAGAATTCCCAGGGCTGATTTCATTCAAAATGGACTGGTTGGATCTCCTTGCAGTCCAAGGGACTCTCAAGAGTCTTCTCCAACACCACAGTTCAAAAGCATCAATTCCTCGGACTCAGCCTTCTTCACAGTCCAACTCTCACATCCATACATGACCACAGGACAAACCATAGCCTTGACTAGACGGAACTTAGTCGGCAAAGTAATGTCTCTGCTTTTGAATATACTGTCTACATTGGTCATAACTTTTCGTTCAAGGAGTAACCATCTTTTAATTTAATGGCTGCAATCATTATCTACAGTGATTTTGGAGCCCCCCAAAATATAGTCTGACACTGTTTCTACTGTTTCCCCATCTATTTCCCATGAAGTGATGGGACCGGATGCCATGATCTTTGTTTTCTGAATGTTGAGCTTTAAGTCAACTTTTTCACCCTCCTCTTTCACTTTCCTCAAGAGGCTTTTTTGCTCCTCTTCACTTGCTGCTATATGGTTGGTGTCATCTGCATATCTGAGGTTATTGATATTTCTCCCAGCAATCTTGATTCCAGCTTGTTTCTTCCAGTCCAGCGTTTCTCATGATGTACACTGCATATAAGTTAAATAAGCAGGGTGACAATATACAGCCTTGACGTACTCCTTTTCCTATTTGGAACCAGTCTGTTGTTCCATGTCCAGTTCTAACTGTTGCTTCCTCACCTGTATACAGATTTCTCAAGAGGCAGGTTAGGTGGTCTGGTATTCCCATCTCTTTTCAGAATTTTCCACAGTTTATTGTGATCCATACAGTCAAAGGCTTTGGCATAGTCAATAAAGCAGAAATAGATGTTTTTCTGGAACTCTCTTGCTTTTTCCATGATGCAGCAGATGTTGGAAATTTGATCTCTGGTTCCTCTGCCTTTTCTAAAACCAGCTTGAACATCAGGGAGTTCACGGTTCACTTATTGCTGAAGCCTGGCTTGGAGAATTTTGAGCATTACTTTACTAGCATGTGAGATGAGTGCAATTGTGTGGTAGTTTGAGCGTTCTTTGGCACTGCCTTTCTTTGGGATTGGAATGAAAACTGACCTTTTGCAGTCCTGTGGCCACTGCTGAGTTTCCCAAATTTGCTGGCATATTGGGTGTAGCACTTTCACAGCATCATCTTTCAGGATTTGAAACAGCTCAACTGGAATTCCATCACCTCCACTAGCCTTGTTCATGGTGATGCTTTCTAAGGCCCACTTGACTTCACATTCCAGAATGTCTGGCTCTAGATGAGTGATCACATCATCATGATTATCTGGGTCGTGAAGATCGTTTTTGTACAGTTCTTCCATGTATTCTTGCCAAGTCTTCTTAATATCTTCTGCTTCTGTTAGGTCGATACCATTTCTGTTCTTTATCGAGCCCATCTTTGCATGAAATGTTCCCTTGGTATCTCTAATTTTCTTGAAGAGATCTCTAGTCTTTCCCATTCTGTTGTTTTCCTCTATGTCTTTGCATTGATCACTGAAGAAGGCGTTCTTATCTCTTCTTGCTATTCTTTGGAACTCTGCATTCAGATGCTTATATCTTTCCTTTCCTCCTTTGCTTTTTGCCTCTCTTCTGTTCACAACTATTTGTAAGGCCTCCCCAGACAGCCATTTTGCTTTTTTGCATTTCTTTTCCATGGGGATGGTCTTGATCCCTGTCTCCTGTACAATGTCATGAACCTCATTCCATAGTTCATCAGGCACTCTATCTATCAGATCTAGGCCCTTAAATCTATTTCTCACTTCCACTGTATAATCATAAGGGATATGATTTAGGTCATACCTGAATGGTCTAGCGGTTTTCCCTACTTTCTTCAATTTAAGTCTGAATTTGGCTATAAGGTGTTCATGATCTGAACCACAGTCAGCTCTGGTCTTGTTTTTGTTGACTGTATAGAGCTTCTCCATCTTTGGCTGCAAAGAATATAATCAATCTGATTTCGGTGCTGACAGAATGTGGTCCACTGGAGAAGGAATGGCAAGCCACTTCAGTATTCTTGCCTTGAGAACACCATGAACAGTATGAAAAGGCAAAATGATAGGGTACCAAAAGAGGAACTTCCCAGGTCATTAGGTGCCCAATATGCTACTGGGGATCAGTGGAGAAATAACTCCAGAAAGAATGAAGGGATGGAGCCAAAGCAAAAACAATACCCAGATGTGGATGTGACTGGCGATAGAAGCAAGATCTGATGCTGTAAATTGCAATATTGCATAGGAACCTGGAATGTCAGGTCCATGAATCAGTGAAAACAGGAAGTGGTCAAACAAGAGATGGCAAGGGTGAATGTTGACATTCTAGGAGTCAGCGAACTAAAATGGACTGGAATGGGTGAATTTAACTCAGATGACCATTATATGTACTACTGTTGGCAGGAATTACTCAGAAGAAATGGAGTAGCCATCATGTTCAACAAAAGAGTCCTAAATGCAGTACTTGGATGCAATCTAATAAACAACAGAATGATGTCTGTTCATCTCCAAGGCAAACCATTCAATATCACAGTTATCCAAGTCTATGCTCCAACCAGTAACGCTGAAGAAGCTGAAGTTGAACAGTTTTTTGAAGACCTACAAGATCTTTTAGAACTGACACCCAAAAAAGATGTCCTTTTCATTATAGGGGACTGGAATGCAAAAGTAGGAAGTCAAGAAACACCTGGAGTAACAGGCAAATTTGGCCTTGGAATGCGGAATGAAGCAGGGCAAAGACTAATAGAGTTTTGCCAAGAAAACGCACTGGTCATAGCAAACAGCCTCTTCCAACAACACGAGAGAAGACTCTACACATGGACATCACCAGATGGTCAACAGCTAAATCAGAAAAAAACAAACTATAGTAAATTTTACTATGTAATAGTGGACTGCATAAAGAATAAATTCAGATATTCAAAGTGCGAACAGATGACTTACAATCTATTAGTTTGTTCAAATATGAAAATAATGTATGTATTCCCATAAGAAATTATAGTAGGATACCCATCAAGCTGGAAAGAACAAGCATAAAGTTGTATCAAATCTGTGGATAGGATTAAGGAAAAGGAGAGACTGAGAGTAAAGGGGAAAAGAGAATGATTCATGATAAAAAACTGCATTTGCAAAATAAAATTATTTATAGGTATAAAAATATTCATTCTTTTTTATTCAAGTATGTATGTAAATATACAAAATGCAGTACGAGGAAGGGTTAAGAAAATGTCTATGCATTTATCTAAGAGTAGTGACCTTCTAAGGGCTTCCCAGGTGGCTCAATGGAAAGAATTTGCCTGCAAATGCAGGAGACACAGGAGACATGGGTTCAATCCCAGCTTGCAAACATCCTCTGGAGGAGGAAATGGCAATTCACTCCAGTATCCTTGCCTAAAAAATTCCATGAGTAGCCTGGCAGGCAACAGTCCATGGCGTCCCAAATAGCTGGAAACGACCGAGAATGCATGAAAGACTGGTTTGACATTTTTATTTTTTACATTTTTAATTTTTCTATGTTGATTTTATACACAGACTCTATGCCTTTATTATAGAGTTACTTGACTTTGTACAATAAAAGCATTATACAATTAAGAAATATAATCCTATTTTTATTGTGAAAAAAGTCCATTTTTCTCTATCACTCTATCACATTATACTCTATCACTTATAACAATGTTACTATTTTCCACAATTTAATGTAAAATAATTTAGTTCCATCTACTCTTGGTTTTCCTGAGATTAGTTTTTATATTTTTAGTTTTTACATATTAATATATTACAATATATCCTACCAATTTCTTTATTTACCATTATATTTAACCTAATTCTTTTTATGGCTTTGTTTTCTTAGAAAATTGTATCTTTAATAAGTCCAATATCTCAGTCATATTGATTTTGGATTTCACAATTTTGAACCACATTTAATTAAGAAAAATATAACTCTGAGTATGAAATTTAGCTCTTTTAGGATATTGTTGTATTGTTTCTGGTTTCTATTGTTACTGAAAATAACTGGTGTATGTCTTTGCAAGTAATCCTTTTTTTCTCTTATAGTTTTAATGATTTTTAATATTATCTTTGAAGTTTTATGTCTCTATGTGTTCCTAACACTTATTTACCATTATCTTGTTGAATTCATCTCTACTAGAACGTCTATTAAACATTGCTTGAAGATATTCATTTTGTTGTCTTTTCTTCTTAAATTTAATTTTAGATTCTTGAAAATTTTCTTTATGCTTTAGGTGATTTCCTTGAATCTCTTTTTATTTCATGAATTTTCTTCTTCAGTTTTCAATAATCTATTTTGATTTTATCTACTTTGAGTTTATCTCAGCCATTTTCTCTGTTAGTTTTAAAACACATTCATTGTAAAGGTCTTGTTTGTTTTTCCAAAGTAGTCTATTTTATTTGCCTCTTAAGTCTATAATATTTTAACTATGAAATCACCTCTGTAGAAACTGTTTTCAGAAGTTTGATGCTATGGGTTCGAATGTAATTCCCCTGAAAAAGCTTTCTCTCCATTTCAGTTTTCATTTGTTTTTGCCAGTTTATGGGCCCATGGGTTTTGCCATATCAGCATCACAATGCATTTCATTTTTTTAATGTCAGAATTTCAGTGTCATGAAGGCTGTGTGAAAAGTCCCAACACATGTGTGGAGTATACATCATTCAATTATCACTCTTCTGTCATTTACAGGTCAAGTAAAGACCATATTGTATCCTTCATTCTCAAGCAACTAAGACAAAATTTTTGTAGTCCTGCATTTAAAGATAGGTCCTATATTAAGACATTTTCCCAATTATTTAATTTATCAAGGACACCAGTTATTAATCTCCCGTGCACACAGGCAGATACTCTTGATTACCATTCCCACGCATTCTTAGATCCTGAGTCCTAGAGTATATGCAATGCACAATTCCCAAGCTTGTTTAATCATTCAAATTTGACTTCTGCTGTTTGTTCTTACTTTGTATGTACTGTTTTGTGTTTGGTTCCCAGTGCTATTTCTTTCTTATTTTCCAACGTTGCCATGCATTAAAAAACACAGTTTAATTCAATTTTCATGTTTACAGTGATACAAGGCTTTGTATATTAGTCCCTATCAAATTGATGAAAAAATCTGATAAAAACATCTCTTCCTACAGGAAACCTATAGTAGATATTTATAAAATAAACATTTTATAAATCAATTATACTTATGTTTCTATACTAATGAGATACATTTAAAAATCACAAAAAGTTTTAATAAGAATAGAATAGATCTTTGAGTCTTCACGACCAGATTATCAAATTGGTTTTCTCAAGCATTAAACACAGTTTATAATTATGTGCAACATAAAGTGCCAAAAGAAATAAATTCCAGGAACATATGGAGATGGTCATTTATGTTGGATTTAGCATTTTGGTGCTGCTATATGTGCATCTGTTTCTGGCAGATGCAACTTAATATTACTTTTAACCAAAGTTCCCCAAAAAACAAATATAATAGTATAAATGTGTCATCCTGTCATCAGTATTAATATCAACTATGGAATATTCTTTTTCAATATAATATTTCCATATGATAGACAGGTAAGCTTGTTTTAGCTAAGCTTCCAAAAAGTGATTTTATTTAAAGCTTATGTAGTATAAAAATTCCTAATGTACATATTAATACTATAAATGAGACGTTTCAATTTTTTGGTAATTTTTTAAAATCTTTTTACAATGATTATAATTTGTAACCCTAGTTTCAAATGCCATTTAAGTATATTTTATTATACAATTTATGCTAGCACATATAGTTATCCTATTTATACACTGTTTTTGTAATTTTATAAAAATTTTCCTTTAACTAACTTGAAATGAGAAAGCCTCAAGAAAGTAGAAATGCTTTAAAGGAAAAACAGATTAAGTATTTGACTGTTTACCTCATAGCTAAACAAACTAAATATTAAATATACTGTGGCACTGTAATATAATAAGGTACAAAATAAGCATGAAAAATCATGTTTCAAATAATTGAAAGGTGAATCTATACACATGAAAGTTGCTTAACCTTACTCTAAGAGAAATTCTCTGTTTACATATGTTGAGATAACATCCCTCACCTATCAGAATGACAAAACATAAACTGTTTGACAATAGAGTCTGTTAACAAGAATGTAAGGAAAGAGGCATTCTCAGCAGATGGTGAGACCAAAAAATGGAGAGAACTTGACTGTGTCTAACAAAATTATACATGCATTCACCTTTGAATCAGCAGTAAATTCCCAGAGATCCATTTGAAAGTTATACTGCCAAAATATGAAATAACACATATACATGATTATGCATTCCAGCATCATTTACAGTAAGACTGAGTCAACACAACTATTCTCTGTTCATCATAGAACTCGTTAAATATACTTTTGGAGAAGGAAATGGCCATCCACTAAAGTGTTCTTACCTAGAGAATCCCATGAACAGAGGAGTCTGGCAAGCTATGGTCCAAAGCGTTGGACATGACTGAAGCAACTTAGCAAATATACTGTGGCAAATATACTGTAGCAAATATACTGTGGCATACTTAGCAAATAAACTATTATTGATCTGGAAAATGAAAGATCTCTACATTGAAATAAAATCAACTCCTATATAACTGAATGGTGTTCACTGTCGTTCAGCTGCTTAGTCGTGTCCTACTCTGTTACGGCATGTACGGCATGTACTGCAGCATGCCAGTGCTTGCTCAATCTCATGTCCATCGAGTCATGAATGATGTGTACAATCATTCAACTGGCTGTGAAACAAAGATTTTTTAAAACTAAAGTTTAATTTTGCATTAGGGAACAGTGGAAACTGAAAAATATAATGAGTATTTTAAAAATACAATTACAAATTCCTGGTAAAGAAAGTATTCATGCTAAAAAAAATCCTGAGATTAAAAACTTTTAGGTGGATGAAACTGGAACCTATTATACAGAGTGAAGGAAGCCAGAAAGAAAAACACCAATACAGTATACTAACACATATATATGGAATTTAGAAAGATGGTAACGATAACCCTATATGCAAGACAGCAAAAGAGACACAGATGTATAGAACAGTCTTTTGGACTCTGAGGGAGAGGGAGAGGGTGGGACGATTTGGGAGAATGGCATTGAAACATGTATAATATATATGAAACGAGTCGCCAGCCCAGGTTCAATGCATAATACTGGATGCTTGGGGCTGGTGCACTGGGACGACCCAGAGGGATGGAACGGGGAGGGAGGAGGGAGGGGAGTTCAGGATGGGGAACACGTGTATACCTGTGGTGGATACATGTTGACGTATGGCAAAACCAATACAATATTGTAAAGTAATTAACCTCCAATTAAAATAAATAAATTTATATTAAAAAAAAACAAAAATTACATAAGGCTGTGAGTGCTCCAATGTAAAAGATAATTCAAGGTAGAAAAAATTCATCTTTATTGTGTTTCTAGGACTATGAATGATGGACCATTTCCTCTGTATGTGGTTTGCATGGAAAGCAACCAAAATGCAGAATCAACAATCATTTTCACCTCATAGGACATGTTTGTAGGAATTCAGTTCCAAGTTAGATTTTATTTTCATACAATCACAAATTCTAAATTGGTTCCTGTTTCTGCTTTTAAATAATATGTGACATTGTTTGGCATTTTAAAAAAAAGTATCTTCTGATATATTAATAAACCTATGTACTAAGGGATTACTTTTAAATCATGATGCTTCTCTGTATTTAATTTCCCCTACTTCTTCATCAAAAACAAAAATAAATACTTTTATTTCCAACAAAGAATAAAACTTGATTCATTAGCTCTTATTGTTTAGTCACTGAAAATTTTCAGTTCAGCTTTAAGGCATTTATTTCGTTACAAATGTATAGAAAATACATTTGTATTATATGAAAATATATTTGTATTACCTCATAGACAAAAGGTAAGAAGAAAAGTTCAGTGCATTTCACAATGATCTTAATTAAGGTCACTAGAAAAGATATTGTTTTTCAGTATTTCACTGTACAGGCAATCAACTTCGAAAATTTGTCCATTACCTTTGAGTTCAAAAGAACAATTAATTTTATTTTTTTAAAGAAATTAGTCTATTTTAGTGATCATTTTCTTAACTCTCATCCAGATATCCTATCAGAATTACTTTTAAGTTTACCATTCTACTGTTTTATTTTAGGTATGTTTAGCAATCATTTTTCAGGATAAGAACTCAAAACATACTTGAGCGAATGAATTAAAAATATATTTAAGCTATTAATGTACCAATCAGACTTTTCATGCAAGTCTTGCTAACCACACCATTAGAAAAGGGACTCATTTTTCCTGTTTTATTGATATTTTCTTTCTTAACTTTTTTTGATTGCTTTTTGTTGTGTTCTCCCAAAAAATAAGATTGGAGCAACTTGTTTTATCTTTTTACAGTATTTTTTTCTGCTGCTTATTTATCTCCTTAGATATATATACTCAAACATCTAATTTCTTCCTAATCTACTTTCGGAGTTTCTTTATCTGGGATTGATTTATTCAAACTGAATTTGAGTTTATTTAAACACCACACACATAGTCAAAAAAAAAAAAAAAGTGTTTTTATCTGTGTGTTTCCAAAAACATCAGGTTTTAATTTAAAGTGCTAACTATGATTTCCCCTAGCTATTTCTATTGTCAAATATTTCTTTAGACTTCTAGTAGGGCTGGAGCCTTTTTCTCAAAACAACTACTGTATCTTCCATTATCTCACAACAAAAATTCTATGTTGCTATTTCCAAGTAGAACAACATTTTGGCAGTGTACTATTCTAAAATACCATATTTGTACCTCCAGATAACAGTGAAATTATACAGCATAAATAACTCATTAAGCAAGTTTTCATAACACTTATTATTAAATATGAATATTTTAAATGTCAGATGTGAGTTAGAGGACAAATATATTTTGAAATGCTATTACATAAAGTGATGTAATAAGAGACAAGGCTCTATATGGGTATGAAGAATATGGCTGCTTGGATGAAGAGGGCCAGCAGAATTAGAGTTCACTATCAAGGAGTCCATTTTCAAAAAGAACTAGAAGTTTGCCAGATTAAACAGTAGAAACAGGATTTCTTCCATGTGAAGGAGTAGCAAGAATGAATTCACAGATTTATAACAAAACATGAGTATTCAAGCACTTCAGTAATTAAGTATAGCCATAGTGTAATGTGCAATGGGTATGTGGACAGGATACAAAGAATAGACAAATGAAAGAAAAACAAATCCTGGACCCAAAATGAATACTTTGAATTTTACCTTGAATTCTAGGTAGAGTGATAAGTTTCAGTTTTACTGTATAGACACTTTACTACACTAAAAGAGAGCATAAATTAGAAGTTCGAAACAATGGATATTAGGAAAACAGAGCACTCTATAATAAGACAAGAAAGTCATAGTGAAGGCAATGAGATTGAGTATAAAGTAGATTAAAGAATATTAAGTAAAACTGATAAGTGTTCATCTATTAAGCACATAAGTAAGGAAAAAAATGATATTTTTTAGACTGATTTGGATAACACAGTAAGTGGCTAATCCATTTGAAAACAGAAATAGATTTTAAGGTGAAGATCCTGAGTTCAATTTTAGACAAGGGATTTCATGTAAAACCAGAAAAATAATAGCCAGTAGAAAACTAGATATATGGATTTGGAATTTATTTATTTGTGTTGGAATAGCCAGTTTCAGGGCTGCTTCCCCAGTGGCTCAGTGGTAAAGAATCTGTCCCCAATGCAGGAGACTCTGGAGACGCAGGTTTGATCTCTGGGTCAGGAAGATCCCCTGGAGAAGGAAATAGCAAACCCACTCCAGTATTCTTGCCTGGAAAGTCCCATGGGCTGAAGGGGCCTGGCAGGCTGCAGATCATAGGGTCACAAAGCCTTGGACAGGACTGAGCATGCATGTAGCGAGTTTCAGAGCTGTCCACATATTAGTGCCAGCTGAAATAAAAGAGGAATGGAATTATCTCCGCCAGTAGGATATCACAGGAAAATAAGAGAACTGAGGAAGGATCTTTGGAGAATAACAACACTTTAGAGTTAAAAGAAGATAACTTAGCAAGTAAGACAGAAAGGAATACTCAGACATAAGAGGAAGACCAGGAAAACTACTACCATGAAAGCTAAGATGGAAGATAATTTTAAGGAGACAGGAGCAGATGACTAATGGTAATGAATGTACCAGGGGTGTGAGTAACATACTGACTTTAAAAATTACCAGCTTAAAAACAAGAATAGTTATCATCATCTTAGTGAGAGGAACTTCAGAGAAATATCACTTAGAGGAACAACTTCTATCTACTTTCTCAGTTTTTTTTTTTTTTCCAAACAGTTTTCATGTAATGAAGTTCTTCTACTTCTGAATTAAATAAATTAAATGAATTAAAGTAGTCTTTCCAAATTTATCTTTCACTGAAAATGTCAAAGGGAATTTTAACACTACAACACAACCAGAAAGATGAGAGAAGTTGATGTAAAAATCTCTGTCTTGAAAAAAAAAAAAAAATTCCTTGTCTTGCATCCAAGTATCGAAGAACATCATTAGTGAAAGATTAGGTTGAGGTAGATATTATGGAAAATTACAATGTTTTGAATATAGAAACTAATCTTAATAATCCTAACTGCATAAGGACATTGGTTAAGTAGGAGTCTAAGTAGTCAAAAACTCAATAAAACATTGAGTATCTACTATATCATAGAGAGTTACAGATAATTTCATACATGTATAAATAAGAAAGACTTGATCACAAATCTAGTGGTAAACTACTATAGGATGCTGCTGCTAAACTTCCTACTATCATGTTATATATATATATATATTTTTTTTTTTTTAAACTTCACAAATAGTGTACTTGTTTTTGCTAACTCTATAGAGCTTCTCTATTTGGGCTGCAAAGAATATAACCAATCTGATTTCAGTGTTGACCATCTGGTGATGTCCATGTGCAGAGTCTTCTCTTGTGTTGTTGGAAGAAGTGTTTGCTATGACCAGTGTGTTCTCTTGGCAGAACTTTATAAGCCTTTGCCCTACTTCATTCTGTACTACAAAGCCAAATCTGCCTGTTACTCCAGGTGTTTCTTGATTTCCTACTTCTGCATTCCAGTCCCTTCTAATGAAAAGGACATCTTTTCTGAGTGTTAGTTCTAAAAGGTCTTGTAGGTCTTCATAGACCCATTCAAATTCAGCTTCTTCAGTGTTACTGGTCGGGGCTAGACTTGAATTACCATGATACTGAATGGCTTGCCTTGGAAATGAACAGAGATCATTCTGTCATTTTTGAGACTGCATCCAATTGCTGCATTTCAGACTCTTTTTTTTTTTTTTTACTATGATGGCTACTCCATTTCTTCTAAGGGATTCCTGCCAACAGCAGTACATATAATGGTCATCTGAGTTAAATTCACCCATTCCAGTCCGTCTTAGTTCACTGATTCCTAGAATGTCAATATTCACTCTTGCCATCTCCTGTTTGACCACTTCCAATTTGCCTTGATTCATGGACCTAACATTTCAAGTTCCTATGCAATATTGCTCTTTACAGGATTGAACCTTGCTTCTCTCATCAGTCCCATTCACAACTGGGTGTTGTTTTTCCTTTGGCTCCATCCCTTCATTCTTTCTGGAGTAATTTCTTCACTGATCTCCAGTAGCATATTGGGCACCTACTGACGGGGAGTTCATGTTTCAGTGTCCTATCTTTTTGCCTTTACATACTGTTCATGGGATTCTCAGGGCAAGAATACTGAAGTGGTTTGCCATTCCCTTCTCCAGTGGATCACATTGTGCCAGACTTGTGACCATGGCCCGTCCATCTTGGGTCAGCAGAATCAAGACAAGGAGTTGACTGTGTTTCAGATCATGAACTCCTTATTGCCAAATTCAGAATGAAATTGAAGAAAGGGAGAAAACCACCAGAGCATTCAAGTATGACCTAAATCAAATTCCTTATGAATATACAGTGGAAGTGAGAAATATATTTAAGGGACTTGATCTGATAGAGTGCCTGATGAACTATGGATGGAGGTTCACGACACTGTACAGGAGACAGGAATCAAGACTATCCCCAAGAAAAAGAAGTGCAAAAAAGCAAAATGGCTGTCTGGGGAGGACTTACAAATAGCTGTGAAAGGAAGAGAAGCAAAAAGCAAAGGAGAAAAGGAAAGATATAACCATTTGAATGCAGAGTTCCAAAGAATAGCAAGAAGAGATAAGAAAGCCTTCCTCAGCAATCAATGCAAAGAAATGGAGGAAAACAATATAGTGAAAAGGACTAGAGATCTCTTCAAGAAAATCAGAGATACCAAGGGAACATTTCATGCAAAGATGGGTCCAATAAAGGATACAAATGGTAGGGACCTAACAAAAACAGAAGATATTAAGAAAAGGTGGCAAGAATACACAGAAGAACTGTACAAAAAAGATCTTCACAACGCAGATAATCACAATGGAGTGATCACTCACCAAGAGCCAGACATCCTGGAATGTGAAGTCAAGTGGGCCTTAGGAAGCATCACTACAAACAAAGCTAGCGGAGGTGATAGAATTCCAGCTGAGCTATTTCAAATCCTGAAAGATGATGCTGTGAAAGTGCTGCACTCAATATGCCAGCAAATATGGAAAACTCAGCAGTGACCACAGGACTGGAAAAGGTCAGTTTTCATTCTAATCCCAAAGAAAGGCAACTACCACACAACTGTACTCATCTCACACCCTAGTAAAGTAATTCTTAAAATTCTCCAAGCCAGGCTTCAGTAATACATGAATCATGAACTTCCAGATGTTGAAGCTGGTTTTAGAAAAGGCAGAGGAACCAGAGATCAAATTGCCAACATCTCCTGGATCATCAAAAAAATAAGAGAGTTCCAGAAAAACATCTATTTTTGCTTTATTGACTATGCCAAACCCTTTGACTGTGTGGATCACATTAAACTGTGGAAAATTCTGGAAGAGAGGGGAATACCAGACCACCTGATCTGCTTCTTGAGAAACCTGTATGCAGGTCAGGAACAAACAGTTAGAACTGGACATGGAACAACAGACTGGTTTCAAATAGGAAAAGAACTACGTCAAGGCTGTATATTGTCACCCTGCTTACTGAACTTACATGCAGAGTACATCATGAGAAATGCTGGGCTGGAGGAAACATAAGCTGGAATCAAGATTGCTGGGAGAAATATCAATAACCTCAGATATGCAGATGACACCACCCTTATGGCAGAAAGTGAACAGGAACTAAAAAGCCTCTTGATGAAAGTAAAAGAGGAGAGTGAAAAAGTTGGCTTAAAGCTCAAGATTCAGAAAACAAAGATCATGGCATCTGGTCCCATCACCTCATGGCAGACAGTGGGAAACAGTGGAACCAGTGTCAGACTTTATTTTGGGGGGCTCCAAAATCACTACAGATGGTGACTGCACCCATGAAATTAAAAGACTCCTTGGAAGGAAAGTTATGACCAACCTAGACAGCATAATAAAAAGCAGAGACATTACTTTGCCAACAAAGGTCCATCTAGTCAAGGCTATGTTTTTTCCAGTGGTCATGTATGGGTGTGAGAGTTGGTTGTGAAGAAAGCTGAACACCAAAGAATTGATGCTTTTGAACTCTGGTGTTCAAGAGGGCTCTTGAGAGTCCCTTGGACTGCAAGGAGGTCCAACCAGTCCATCCTTAAGGAGATCAGTCCTGGGTGTTCATGGGAAGGACTGATGTTGAAGCTGAAACTCCAATACTTTGGCCACCTGATGCAAAGAGCTGACTCATTGGAAAAGACTCTAATGCTGGGAAAGATTGAGGGCAGGAGGAGAAGGGGATGACAGAGGATGAGACGGTTGGATGGCATCACTGACTCAATGGACATGGGTTTGGGTGGATTCTGGTAGTTGGTGATTGACAGGGAGTATTAGCGTGATGTGTTTCATGGGGTCGCTAATAGTCGAACACAACTGAGCAACCTAACTGCACTGAACTGAATAGTGTACTCTGAATGCTATGGTTAATTTTACTAGATAAGTGTAAGTTGCTTAGTTGTGTCCAACTGTTTGCAACCCCCTGGACTGTAACCTGCCAGGCTCCTCTGTCCATGGGATTCTCTGGGCAAGAATACTAGAATAAGTTGCTATTTCCTTCTCCAGTGGATCAAACCCAGGAGAAGGGTTTGATCAGACCCAGGGCTCAAACCCAGTTCTCTTGCACTGCAGGCAGAGACTTTACCGTCTGACCCACAAGTTAAACTCAATCGCAAAAATTACACTTTAGAATATATGTCACCACTTTCTGTTGTAATAGGTTACTATTATTACTGAGGCAAGTTGTGACACCTCTCTTGTCAAATACATGATTTGATGATTAAATAATGCAGCCCTCTTACTTTAAATATTGAAACCTATGAAAAGGTAAACGTTATGTCTGAATTCTCATTCCCTCTGTTTCAGAACCCCAACTTTTGGATGACATCCAGAGTAGGGAATGGATCTAGACAAAGTGCAAGACAAACTCCCATAATGCTGTGACACAGGAATCACCCTGTCACAGCCCTGTTGTGCGCCAGTAAGATGTTACTTGGTTTGAGTAGCTGCATTTGTATCCATAATTTATTAGTGAACTGTCACTGAAAAATGTCTGTGTTTGAAGCCACACTGCCAGCGAATCCCCAAAGGAATCTTTAAAGGGAACTATTATTTTAATGACCAAAGGGTTCCTGTAGAGCATAACTGTGAGGTACAGAATTCAATGGTGCTTCAATCCACTTCACTATCAAGTAGTTTTGTGACAAAATAATGAAAGCGGAATTAACTTGAATTTGCCACTTTACATATACTTTGTTATAACAAAGGCTCCATTTTCAAGATAATAGTATGAAATATTGAAAAATTAAAATGTAATAAAAGCAATGTATCTGCACTTCAAAGGATGAGTATTTACTAATCAAAAGATTTTATTACTACTTAAAGGTAAGGGTACCTTTTATGAAAGATAAGGTTCAAGAAGATATTATAAAGAGATTATAATTTTTTGAATATAGTAACCAAATATAATATAACTATAACTGAGTAACAATATTGGTCAACTTCCAATTTTTTAAGGATCAGAATGCTATCAAAATTCACACCTCAACACTAAAGGACACACATAACTATGGACATATAAAGAAAAAAATACCACCACTTACAAATTGTATCTGGCTGTGAAATATTTACTGCATTTCTGTCTCAAGGAGAATATGGCAACTTGAGGATAAAACCCAAAGAGAGAAGCACTCAACCTGAGGTAAATGTGTGAGTTATTGAAATTATTGTGATGTGAATCTTTAAATCAAATGAAAAAATTACAAAGTAAATTCTATATAGCCCTTTGATCACAGCTTTGGGCAAAAAGATTATATTAAATCCTGAACCACAGGAGTGGTGCAAATGCAACTGTAAAATTACATCAACTTTTTTAGAAATAACTATAGAGATTAGGTAAAGTGAAAGTGAAAGTGAAGTCACTTAGTCGTCGTGCCCAACTCTTTGCGACCCCATGGACTATAACCTATCAGGCTCTTCTGATCATGGGATTTTCCTAGCAAGAATACTGGAGTGGGTTGCCATTTCCTTCACCAAAGGATCTTCCCAACCTGGGATCGAACTCACGTCTCCTGCATTGCAGGCAAATGCTTTACCATCTGAGCCACCAGGTAAGCCCCCGAAATTAGGTAAAGCTAGTTATATTTTACTTTTATGTGTAGTGTATTAATGTTATTAACGCTTGTTATATGAAGGCAGGCATACATTTGTATGTATTCTATAAGAAGAACAATAATTTAATATACATAATATATGTATATTTTGGTATATACACACAGAAAATATACATATACATTTATAAAGCATATTATATATATATGTATCCATATAATTAATGTCAAATCACTTCATCTTATAAATTTAGTTTCAATACTGGCACATTTTTGGCATTAAATACATATATGTGAAATGGATTTTTTTCCCTACACCACAATACATATCTCAGATGTCTAGGATTTTTTATATACATTAAAAAAAACACATACTATTACAACTGAAATAATTGACTATTAGGAACCATGCATTTTTCAAACAAATAAAATTAGTAACAGGAAGATAAAAGTGTTCCATGATACACAGTATGTATTTCTAATGTATTTTAAATTATCTGAAAGTTACAAAGAAATAATTAAGAATGGATGACTATACTCTAAAAGCAACCTAAATACATTTTTTTTAGATAATGTATCATTCCAATTAATTCTATGTTTAAGTGCAATTTGGATTAATATTACTCACTTTTCTTGGTTCTAGATTTGCTAGTTTTTTAAAGTTGCCAGTTGTGTCTATTTAATATTTCAGTTACCAAGTTTATCAGTCTCATCTGCTACTTTCCTTCTGTCCTGCTTACTTCCTATACAATTACCTGATAAACAGTGTTTAATACATTATAACATCACCAAGGCTTAAAAATTCTCTGTGATTTTACCCCTAATCAGCCATTCGAATTTAAGAACATGTCCTGGTTCCATCAAGTGGCCTAAGGGGTTGACATTACCTGCTGATGCTGCTTTTGATGTTGATCTAGGTTCCTGAACAACTCACGGAATTTTAATGTTTTTATATCTTTACTTTTCTGTTCTATGTACATTATATATATCACATTACTTTTTCTAAATTAATATTTTTTACTTGTGTAATATCTTGTACTTTAATCTGTTGCTTGTTTTTTATTTCATGAGGAATAGGCCTCAGGCCTCCTGGCTCTACCTAGTCTAACAACCTAGTAACTGAGGACGATTTCTTCACCACTTATACATACAACTTTCCCTCTTCTTCAGGGTTAGGTACATGCTCTGGACACATAATCCACTTACCAGTCCAGCTCTTCAGTGTGATTCACTGTACTGATACCACACACTCTGTTCCAACTTCTCTGACATACGTACATGCATACTTAAGATTAAGCTTTCGCGTGAGAAAAAAAGATTTTACTTAAAAAGAAGCACATAATGGTGATTTTCAAAGAAATAAAAAGAATCTGTGTTTTGGCTTTTCTATATTGTCACCCTGCTTATTTCACTTATATGCAGAGTACATCATGAGAAACACTGGGCTGGAAGAAGCACAAGCTGGAATAAAGATTGCTGGGAGAAATATCAATAACCTCAGATATGCAGATGACACCACCCTTATGGCAGAGAGTGAAGAGAAACTAAAAAGCCTCTTAATGAAGGTGAAAGAGGAGAGTCAAAAAGTTGGCTTAAAGCTCAACATTCAGAAAACGAAGATCATGGCATCTGGTCCCATCACTTCATGGGAAATAGATGGAGAAACAGTGGAAACAGTGTCAGACTTTATTTTTTGGTGCTCCAAAATCACTGCAGATGGTGATTGCAGCCATGAAATTAAAAGATGCTTACTCCTTGGAAGAAAAGTTATGACCAATCTATATAGCACATTGAAAAGCAGCAACATTACTTTGCCAACAAAGGTCCGTCTAGTCAAGGCTATGGTTTTTCCTGTGGTCATGTATGGATGTGAGAGTTGGACTGTGAAGAAAGCTGAGTGCCAAAAAATTGATGCTTTTGAACTGTGGTGTTGTAGAAGACTCTTGAGAGTCCTTGGACTGCAAGGAGATCCAACCAGTTCTTTCTAAAGGAGATCAGCCCTGGGTTTTCTTTGGAAGGAATGATGCTAAAGCTGAAACTCCAGTACTGTGGCCACCTCATACAAAGAGTTGACTCATTAGAAAAGACTCTGATGCTGGGAGGGATTGAGGTCGGGAGGAAAAGGGGACGACAGAGGATGAGATGGCTGGATGGCATCACCAACTCGATCGACATGAGTTTGAGATGGTAATGGACAGGGAGGCCTGGCGTGCTGCGATTCAAGGGGTCGCAAAGAGTCAGACACGACTTAGTGACTGAACTGAACTGAGTCCTTTTATTTTATTTTTTTTTTCTTTTTTATTTAAATTTATTTATTTTAATTGAGGGCTAATTACTTTACAATATTGTATTGGTTTTGCCATTCATCAACATAATCCGCCACGGGTGTACACACGTTCCCCATCCTGAACCCCCCTCCCACCTCCCTCCCCATACCATCCCTCTGGGTCATTAGATGTGATAATACTATTTTATCTTAATTAATTATTTGACTCATTATTTCAAAAAGTTATGTATTGGGTATCTACCATGTGCCAGGCACTGTTCTACCTGACACTATATAGCCCTTAAAGAATGGAGTAGTGGAAAGAGACAAAAAATCAACAAATAAGCAAAAGTTTTAGGGAGTCAGATGATGAAAAGTGTCAAGGGAAAATAAGCAGGGAAGGGACAAGGAGTACTGATGGTGAAGATACTATTTTAGTAATGTCTTCAGCTTTCACTGATAAGGTAGTATTGCCAGAAAGCTTGAAAATATATGAAGGAGTAGGTTTCCATGCAGTATTCATAGTATGATATTCTAGACATGGTACTAGAGAATTGGGTTAGATCCTTTACTTGTCCCCGGATTTATTTACAGCAGAAATGTCACTGCTATTATAAAACAAACAGCTAGATAGTGGACAGGAAGCTGAAGTTTTGGTCACAATGGACATATAACCAAGATTTTGTCAAGTTCTGTAAACTATTATGAGAGCTTTTACTCTAAGAAATGTTGGAAAGTGCTGAAGGGTTTAAGCAGATAAACTTCTAGTTTATCCTAAGCTTCCAACATTGGCCGACCTGCCACACCTATCTAGTAATCCCAAATCAGATTCCATTCTCTTCTGTTTAAACTCTTCAGTGGCAATCCACTCCAGTATTCTTCCTGCCTGGAGAATCCCCATGGACAGAGGAGCCTGGTGGGCTAATATTCATAGGGTTCCAAAGAGTTGGACACAACTGAAGTGACTTGGCATGCATGCATTACTGCAAAAATGCAGAGAAATAGTGGCACTTGGTCAAAAGTTATAGTAATGGAGGTAGTGGGAAGCTATCAGATTCTAAGCATTTTTCAATATAGTGCCGTATTTTGCTGACAGACTGAAAATGGGGTATAAGACAAAGAGGCATCAATAATGACTCCAAGATTTTTGGCCTGCGGAACTCACAACAGAAATGGTGAAGCCAGCATTACAGAGACAGGCAAGGAAAGCCAGAAGGACATGCAAACCTGGCAGAAAGATTATGAGTTTGATTTTGGATATTTTAATGTTCCCTCATAGCTCAGTTGGTAAAGAATCTGCCTCCAATGCAGGAGACCTGGTTGAATTCCTGGTTCAGAAAGAACCTCTGGAGAAGGAAACGACAACCCACTCTAGTATTCTTGCCTGGAGAATACTACAGAGAAGCCTGGCAGGCTACAGTCCATGGGGTACCAAGAGTTGGACATGAACTAGAGACTAAAGCACCAATGTTGAGATGCCTATTATACATCCAAGCAGTGAGGCAAATTGAATATACAAATTTACAGAGGAAACTAAATATAGACATCTCAAATTTAGGAAGAATTCTGTACTATCAATGGGAGGGTCATCCTATGTAGAACTGATACACTCTGCAATACAGCAGAAAGTAATAAAGTGTTGTAAATCAACTATATTCAATATTTTTTAAAGCAGTCTTTAAATCAGTGATATTTCAATAGCAAAATATATTAAATAAAATATTGCAGTGAGGTAACACAGAGAGAAGACATGGTCTAAAGACTGAGCCTTATAAGGTCTGGGATAGAAGGAAAAAGCCTTGATTTTTCCAAGGTAATTTCCAAAAGAACTGAAAAATAAAGTAGTGGGAAATTGTATCAAAGCTGCTCTTTGATGGAAAACATAAGGACTAGAACTTACAATGGGGTTTAGCACATAAAAATCACTGAGAACCTTCCAAGATCAAAGAAACCATCTGGTAGTGAGGTAAACACCGTTCTACAGGGAAAAGAACCACTGGCCAGAGTGACAGACTTCAGATAATAGTGTATGGAGCAATGGTAAACTACACTGAAGTCAAACAAACTAAAATTATAAGCCTTGAAATAATTTCCACTAATAGTATATGTAATAGAGTTGTCACATTCATCCCCACTCCACTTATGATTCTAAAACTACAGAGTAGCTCTAGTTCTGCTAGGTTCTACTTCCTTGCCCTGAAAAATTTAGTATTGCTGAGACAAAGTCCTTAAATAACCTATGCCAAAACTACATATGACTCCTCTGGAATTGTTTTATCCAAAAGTAAATTGCCAAGTCACCTATCTGAAGAGATCTTTTGGGCTGCCAAGTTCTCTACCAGAAAGAAGAAAGGCAACTTTTATTCAATCTTTCTTAAGACTCATGGCCTGAATTCCCTCTTCATTATCCAGGGCCCTCATCCAGCATATGGTTTCTGACTCTTCTCCAGTGAATTTCCCTAAATAGGACTCTTTGTTCTTAATCAGATAAAACTACTTCTTTAGCACTTTCAAAAGAAACTTACTAAACAAAAAAGGAAATCTTATATTTAGGAATTAGCGACCGAACAACATGTTTAAATTTATCCCCACCCAAATTGATAGTTTTATAAATGCAGAAGGCCCTTCAACAATGCAGAGTGTAAATTTTGCATATGACTTAGAGTTTGCCCTCTATATATGTCATTCTGTCTGCAGTTCTGCATCCATGGGTTCAACCTCAGATCATGTAAGACTATAGTATTTAATACAGAAAAAAATCCCAGAGCAGTCCCAAGATAGTAGAGGATTAGGAAGAGGAGGCCACTTTCTCCCCTACAAATTAATCAAAAGATCATCTGAACGTGAAACAACTTTCACAAAACAAGTTCTGGACTCTGGAGGAGGACACTAGGCACCCAGAGGCAGCCCGATCACTTTGAAAGGAGGTAGAAAAAAATATAAAAGATGAAAACAGAAGCAAAGGATTTAGGGATGGAGACCCGTCCTGGGGAGGAAGTCTTGAAGGAGGAAAAGTTTTCACACAATAGGAAACCCTCTAACAGGCACATCAGTGGGGAGCTTTAAAATCTCAGAGGACAGCATAACTGGGGAAAAACAGAAGTACACACATACATACACATACAGTCTGTAGGGTAAAGACTGGGCTTGAATGTACTGAAGACAATGTGAGTGGGCTAACATGACATAGCAACCCAAACTGTGGGATTGCCAGAGACCAGCACCCCCAACAACAACAACAACAAAAGATCTAACCTGTGAAAGGGTCTAAGGCTGTATGGAGACTCCAGGTGCACTCAAAGAACAAAGGGTTGTGCCGTAGCCAAAAACAAAGGAGAGCAAGTTTGCTCCCATTTATACTCCTCTCTCCCCAGAGGCAGAAGCAGGTGTGCAACAGCCAGAGCTGGAAGGCAAGGGGCTGTTGCAATCTTGGCCACAGAGACTACATCTTTCATCAAATTGACCAGGTTTCCAGTTGCTAACCATGTCTTCCTGGGATCCTGGATGGTTCACACACACCAGGAGTGTCACAGCCTGAGATCTGCTCCCCATAGGAGACATACTGCACACCTGGGACTGTGCCCTCGTAGTGCACCTGGGAAACCAAGCAGCCAGAACTAGGGAAGGGCAGAAGACGCCCGGCCCAACTGGGACAGTGTGCTCGTGAAGCACTCGTTCACCTGAGTTGCTTGGACCAGGGAAGGGCACAAAACACATCCCATCTGGGTCTATGCCCTTGCAAAGAATCGGAGAACCTGAGCAGCTTAGACCTGGGAAGGGCATGAAATGCAGGGCTCTCTTGAGATAGTGCTGTTGCAGAGCACCCCAGAGCCTGAGCAGTGTGGACCCAGGAAATACAGGCTGCCTTGGGCTGTGGCAAACCAATCCACTGAAGGCACTCCCCACACATGCCAATGGTATTTGTTTGTAGCATCCCTCCCTCTCCACAGCACAAATGAACAAGTGAGCCTAAGTAAGTGGCCATCTTACCCCCTCATGTCAAGGTGGAAATTAGACATTAAAGAGACCTGCGAACAGAGGAAGCCAAAGTAAACAAAGAAGGGAGAACTGCCCCTGAAGTGACAGGTGCAACTGATTAAAACTATGCAGTTAATGCCGAGACTATGCATTTTTTGAGGCGCAACTATAAATCTTGAGAATAAGTACAAGCCAGAATAAGCACTATCTGATACTGAATTGACCCAACACTACCCACAACAACTGCAGAGAATTCCCTATATATATTTTTACTATTACCACTTTTTAAAAATTTTAGTTATGTCTTTAACTTTCATTTTTATAGCCTACTATTACCTTTCTTTAAAAAATCATTTTTAAAAACAATTTCCATAAATATATAGTTTTAATTTTTGTGATCAATTTTGTTGTATTTTTATACGGTATTTTTGAGAATCTAACCTCTATTTTAAGTTTTTAATCTTTACTTTTTCAAATTTGCTATCAATTTTGTACATTTAAGAATCTAAGCTTCAGTATCCATTTTCACTTAGGAATTTGATTACTGACTTGATTGCTCTCTCCCCTTTGATTTTCCCTTTTCTCCTCTGTTTCACCTCTATCTCCTTCCTCCCTCTTCTCTTCTCTACATAACTCTATGAATCTCTCTGGGTGTTCCTGGCTGTGGAGAGCACTTAGGGATTTGATCATTTGCTTGATTGCTCTCTCCCCTTTTGAATCCATTTTGTCCTCCTGGTCACCCCTATCTTCCTCATCCCTCTTCTATTCACTATCTAACTCTGTGAATCTCTCTGGGTGTTCCTGGTTGTGGAGAGCTGTTTCCACATTAAACTAGGGGCTTTATCTTCTGTGCTGTATGGATGGAGAAGTCTTGGGCATACTGTAAGAGGAGGACCAAAATCCAGAGGCAGGAGGCTCAACTCCAGAACATCAGAGAACACCTGACTCCAGGGAACACTAACAGACAAGAGCCCACCCAAAAGTCTCCATACCTAGACTGACACCAAGTTCCACCCAAGAGCCAACAACTTCCAGTGCAAGACACACCATGTTAATTCTCCAGAAAAACAGGAAACATCCCTGAACTTTAAAAGATGTGCTGCCCAAAGCCATACCAAGCCCATAAACACTACAAAACTCATTACTGGACTATTCATTGTACTCCAGAGAGAAGAGATACAGCTCCATCCACCAGAACACCAACACAAGTTCCCCTAACCAGGAAACCTTGACAAGCCACTGGTCCAACCCCACTCACAGGGAGCAGATTCCACAATTAAGAGGAAACACAACCTTCCAGTCTGCAGAAAGGACACCCCAACACATCAATCTAAACAAAATGAAAAGGCAGAGCAATATTCAGCAGGTGAAGAAACATGATAAAACCCCACCAAACCAAATGAAAAAGGAAGAGATAGGGAGTCTACCTGAAAAATAATTCAGAATAATAATAGTAAAGATGATCCAAAATCTTGAAAACAAAATGGACTTACAGATAAATATCCTAGAGACAAGGATTGAGAAGATGCAAGAAATGTTTAACAAGGACCTATCAGAAATAAAGAAGGGTCAATTAATAATGAACAATGCAATAACTGAGATTAAAAACAATCTGGAGGGAATAAACATAATAACTGAGGCAGAAGAGAGGATAAGTGAGGCAGAAGACAAAACAGTGGAAATAGACGAAGTACAGAGAAAAGAATAAAAAAGAAATGAGGACAACCTCAGACACCTCTGGGATAATGTTAAACACCACAACATTCAAACCATAGGTGTCTCAGAAGAAGAAGACAAAAAAAGAGGGCATGAGAAGATACTTGAAGAGATAATAGTCAAAAATGTCCCTAAAATGGGGAAGGAAATAGCCAGCAAACTCCAAAATACCAAAGTCCCAAACAGCATAAACACAAGGTGAAACACCCTAAGACATTAAGCAAACTAACAACAATTAAACACAAAGAGCAAATATTAAAAGCAGCAAAGGAAAAACAACAAACAATATACAAGGGGATCCCCATAAAGATAACAGCAGATCTTTCAACAGAAACTCTTCAAGCCAAAAAGGAATGGCAGGACATACTTAAAGAGATGAAAGAGAAAAACCTACAACCAAGATTACTCTACCCAGCAAAGATCTCATAAATATATAAAGGAGAAATCAAAAGCTTTACAGACATGCAAAAGCTAAGCAAATTCAGCACCATGAAACCATCTCTTCAACAAATGCTAAAGGATCTTCTCTAGACAGGAAACACAGGAAAAGTTTATAAAAACAAACCCAAAACAACAAAGTAAATGGGAATGGTATCATATTTATCAATAATTACCTTAAATATGATTTATTTACATTTATTAATGTAAATACATTTTACATTATTTACTAATGGAAATAAATACATTTATTTATTAATGGGTTAAATGTGCCAGCCAAAAGACCAAGCATAGCCAAATGGATACAAAAACAAAACCCCTACATATGCTGCTTACAAGAGGCCTATCTCAAACTTAGGAATACACATATACTGAATGTGAGGGGCTAGAAAGAAATATTCATGCAAACGGAGACCAAAAGAAAGCAGGAGTAGCAAGAGTCATATCAGATTATTAGACTTTGAAATAAATACCATGATGAGACAAAGAATGACACTACATAATGATCAAGAGATCAATAAAAGAAGATATAACAATTACAAATATGTATGCACCCAACATAGGAGCACCTCAATACTAACACTAATATTAGTACCTCAATGCTAACAAGTATGAAAGAGAAATAAACAGTAACACAATAATAGTGGTGGAGTGTAATACCCCTCTCACACCTTGGATAGATCAACCAAATAGAAAATTAGCAAGGAATCACAAGCTTTAAATGATAAAATGGACCAGTTAGACCTAATAGATATCTACAGGGCATTCCACCCAAAAAACAATAGATTTCACCTTTTCCTCAAGTACACTCAGAGTAATCTCCAGGATACATCACATCCTGGGCCACAAATCTAGCCTTATTAAATTTTAAAAAAAAAAGAAAGAAAGAAAAAGACAAAAAAAAAATCATTTCAATCATCTTTTCTGATCAAAATGAAGCAAGATTATATATCAACTAACAGGAAAAAAAACTGTAAAATCACAAACATATGGAGGCTAAACATATGCTTCTGAATAACCAACACATCATGGGAAAAAAAATCAAAATATGCATAGAAACAAATAAAAATAAAAATACGACAACCCAAAACCTATGGGATTTAGTACAAAGAAGCACTAAGAAGCAGGTTCATAGCAATTCAAGTCTACCTCATGAAACAAGAGAAACATTACATAAACAACCTAACTTTACCCCTGAAGCAACTAGAAAAAGAATAGAAGAACCACAAAGTAATAAGTAGAAGGAAAGAAATCATAAAAATCAGAGCAGATATATTTAAAAATGAAACAAAGAAGACTATAACAAAGATCAATAAAACTAAAAGCTGGTTCTTTGAGAATATAAATAAAATAGACAAACCATTAGCAAGACTCATCAAGAAAAAAAGGGAGAAGAATCAAATCAATAAAATTAGAAATGAAAATGAAGAAATCACAACAGATAACACAGAAATACAAAATGTCGTAAGAGACTACTATGAGCAACCATATGCCAATAAAAAGGACAACTTGGAAGAAATGGACAAATTCTTATAAAATCTTCCAAAATTGAACCAGGAAGAAATAGAAAATCTGAACAGACAATTCACAAGCATAGAAATCAAAACTATAACCACATATCTTCTAACAAATAAAGGCCCAGTACCAGATGGCTTCACAGGTGAGTACTACCAAGAATTTAGAGAAGAGCTAACACGTAGCCTACTCAAACTCTGCCGGAAAACTAAAGAGGAGGGCAAACTTCCAAAGTCATTCTATAAGGCCACCATCACCCTGATACCAAAACCAGACAAAGATGTCACAAAAAAAAAAAAAAGAAAACTACAGGCCAATATTACTGATGAACACAGGTGCAAAAATCCTTAACAAAATTCTAGCAAACAGAATTTCTTTCTAAAAACCAGAATTGAAATAGACACATGTCCCCCAATGTTCACTGCAGTACTGTTTACAATAGCTATGGCATGGAAGCAACCTGGATGCCCATCAGCAGATGAATGGATAAGGAAGTATAGTACATATTACAGAAGGGAATATCACACAGCTATAAAAAGAGTACATTTGAGTCAGTTATAATGAGGTGGACGAAACTGGAGCCTATTATATAGAGTGAAGTAAGTCAGAAAAAGATACACCAATACTGAATAGGAATGCATATATATGAAATTTAGAAAGATGGTAATGACGTTCCTATAGGCAAGGCAGCAAAAGAGATACAGATGTAAAGAACAGACTTTTGGACTATGTGGGAGAAGGCAAGAGTGAGATGATCTGAGAGAACAGCACTGAAACCACATGTAAAATAGATGACCAGGGCAAGCTCGATGCATGAAGCAGGGAACTCAAAGCCAGTGGTCTGGGACAACCCAGAGGGATGGGGTGGGGAGGGAGGTGGGAGTGGGGTTCAGGATATGGAGACACATGTGACCTGTGGGTGATTCATGCTGCTGTATGGGAAAAATCCACCACAATAATATAAAGCAATTATCCTCCAATTAAAACAAATTAACTTTTATTTTTTTAAAAAAATTTTTTTTTTTTAAATTTTAAAATCTTTAATTCTTACATGTGTTCCCAAACATGAAACCCCCTCCCACCTCCCTCCCCATAACATCTCTGTGGGTCATCCCCATGCACCAGCCCCAAGCATGCTGTATCCTGCGTCAGACATAGACTGGCGATTCAATTCTTACATGATAGTATACATGATAGAATGCCATTCTCCCAAATCATCCCGCCCTCTCCCTCTCTCTCTGAGTCCAAAAGTCCGTTATACACAGCTGTGAAAAATCCACATATAAGTAGAACTACACAGTTCAAACTCTCCTTATTCAAAAGTCAACTGTAGTTTGAATTACATTATCATTTTCACATAGCCTCCTTTCGTCCTCTTAGCACTTAATCAGAAATTAGTATAGTTATTATATTTTTCTATGTAAGAAAACTGAATCTTTGCAATTCTCATTGATTACTTAGCCACCATGGCAGAATTTGAACTGTTATCCCAAGTTTTAGACACACTGCTTCCCACCATACCTGCTTCCTGCATATGAAGGATGCACAGATGTGCATCAAATCACCTTTCTGTACTTGTTGCCATGAACTTGTGTAATGGATATTGTTCTGGCTTTAAATGAAATTGGTCTGTTTGAGGAATTTCAATAGGAGTCAGCCACATGTGCATTAACCTAGTTTCTGAAGTTAATTCTGGAGAAACATTCCATTGATTCTGCATAAAATTTTCAACTACTCTTTCTCTGAGATTAAAATATTTAATGTATTTCAGAAATGATAATGTAATTGAAAACAGGTAACATATTATCATTACTTATCGTTAACAATTTAATGGTAACAGAATAGTAGTAATGATAAAACTAACTTGGAAACCATCAGTTCAGTTCAGACGCTCAGTCATGTCCGACTCTTAGTGACCCCAAGGAATGCAGCATGCCAGGCTTCCCTATTCGTCACCAGCTCCAGGAATTCACTCAAACTCATGTCCATTGAGTTGGTGATGCCATCCAACCATCTCATCCTCTGTTGTCCCCTTTTCTTGCCTTCAATCTTTCCTAGAATCATGGTCTTTTCAAATTAGTTCTTTGCTTCAGGTGGCTAAAGTATTGGAGTTTCAGCATCAGTATCACTCCTTCCAATGAGTATTCAGGACTGATTTCCTTTAGGATGGACTGGTTGGATCTCCTTACAGTCCAAGGAACTCTCAAGAGTCTTCTCCAACACCACAGTTCAAAAGCATCAATTCTTCGGTGCTCAGCTTTCTTTGTAGTCCCACTGCCACATCCATACATGACTAATGGAAAAACCACAGCTTTGACTAGACAGACCTTTAGGTGGCAAAGTAATGTCTCTGTTTTTAATATGCTGTCTGCTGCTGCTGCTGCTAAGTCACTTCAGTCGTGTCCGACTCTGTGTGACCCCATAGACAGCAGCCCACCAGTCTCCCCCGTCCCTGGGATTCTTCAGGCAAGAACACTGGAGTGGGTTGCCATTGCCTTCTCCAATGCGTGAAAGTGAAAAGTAAAAGTGAAGTCACTCAGTTGTGCTCGACTCTTAGCGACCCCATGGACTGCAGCCTACCAGGCTCCTCCATCCATGGGATTTTCCAGGCAAGTGTACTGAGTGGGGTGCCATTGCCTTCTCCGAATATGCTGTCTAGGTTGGTCATTCCTGAGTGTTCTTTTTGAAAGGAATGATGCTAAAGCTGAAGCTCCAGTACTCTGGCCACCCCATACGAAGAGATGACTCATTGGAAAAGACTCTGATGCTGGGAGGGATTGGGGACAGGAGGAGAAGGGGACGACAGAGGATGAGATGGCTGGATGGCATCACGGACTCGATGGACATGAGTTTGAGTGAACTCCAGGAGTTGGTGATGGACAGAGAGGCCTGGTGTGCTGCAATTCATGGGGTCGCAAAGAGTTGGACACAACTGAGCAACTGAACTGAACTGAGGAGTAAATTTATTTTAATTTCATGGCTGCAGTCACCATCAGTGATTTTGGAGCCCCCCAAAATAAAGTCTGTCACTGTTTCTCTATCTATTTACCATGAAGTGATGGGACCAGATGCCATGATCTTTGTTTCCTGAATGTTGTGTTCTAAGCAAACTTTTTCACTCTCCTCTTTCACTGTCACCAAGAGGCTCTTTAGTTCTTCTTTGCTTTCTGTCATAAGGGTGGTGTCATCTGCATATCTGAGGTTATTGATAGGTCTCCCGGCAATCTTGAAACCAGCTTGTGCTTCATCCACTCCAGCATTTCTCATGATATACTCTGAATATAAATTGAATAAGCAGGGTGACAATATACAGCCTTGACATACTCCTTTCCAGATTTGGAACCAGTCTGTTGTTCCATGTACAATTCTAACTGTTGCTTCTTGACCTGCATACAGATTTCTCAAGAAACCATAAGTGAAAAGAAATCCAACAGAACCACATGAATAGCTATTTAAAACAACAACAACAACAACAACAACTGTATTCCTAGAAACCATCTCCAAAAGTCCTTGAGTAGTCTGGATAACTTTGTTTTAAGCATTTCAGGAAACTTGTATGTCCTGTCTATTTCAACCAAGTGAAGAATTCATTTGTTATAAAATTAAAATGAATAGGGACTCAGAGCAGGTTAGTTTTAATGAGGAAAGGTCGTTAAGACAGAACTGGAATAAAGGACACAGGACGACAGGGAATTAGCTGATTTACCAGTGAAGGAGAAGGAACTAACTGGTCAGATAAAGACTGCTAAAGACAGAAAGGATGTAAGGAACTAATATATGCAATCTACAAAGCTAAACTAGATAACTAAAGCTTTTTAGTAGCAGAAAACTTGGCCTTGTGTACATAAACAAATTTTGACACCACTCTCAATGTATTAATAAATGCTACATATGACCTAGAACATTATTCTGCTTATTTATTAGTATTATATTAATCATTTGCAGCATACTATATCTATAAAATAAAATTTTAGATAAAGTTAAGAATGTAAACATGAAGTACAAATCTCATGAAATGTAAGCTACAAGTCCTCTAATAAAGCCATTACAATTAAGCTCGATACATAATATACTGGACTGCAAGTTACATGGAAAAAAGCCTAATATATACTTATATGTGATGCAGCCATGTTAATGATGATAATGAAAACCATAACTTCTGTAGGTGTTGACTTCTCTATCTTTAAAGTGAAGCATTAATATTGTATTAGCATATTTTTCCATTTAATTTAGAAATGCATTTCTAAAGCTGTAAATTGACATGACATTCTTTTTCTTTTGCTGGTACCAACACTATGATTTCATGATCACTGACTAATCAGCACTCAGAAAAAAGGATTTTAAAAACAGTTCAAGCCTGTACATGTGCCTGCAAAACGCTAATGTGGCAGCTGCTGGAAGCCTGCAGTCTCCTTTGAATTAAGGAATAAAGTAAAATTGAATGTGCATCTCCTCAGCCTTATTTAATGGCTTATAAATCATTTGCAGCAGAAAACAAAAAATGTTTCTTTTCTATTTTGCAACCTAGAATTATATACTTCTGTAAACATTATTTTTCCCTCTGTATCTCTACTTTCTCAAAAAAATATTCATTATATTATCTTTAGTATATGCTTTACATGGTAATGATCTAGAGTATGCCTGTCAAACTGGGAATCTGTTACTTCCAACATACTGTAATAAATATCAGGACTAGAACCCACATTACAGATAACCTGATTTACTTATTTAAAACATCAAGAATCCAAACCCTTGGGAACTAAAGTGATTTTCCCAAGGTCACACCCTGTAGATTACAAGATCAGTAGATCAACCTGTCATACTATGCTAGCCTGCTTCTGAGTTTCACTACAACTCCCAAGTTCAGAAACGAGACCAGTGCTCTTATTGCAAGAAATGCATTGTAAATGGGAAAATTTTAAAAAGTAAGAATTACTGTATCCATGCTTAACTACTTTTTGATTTATTGCTACCTGTTAGTATATTTAATTTTTGTCCATATTATATTGTTTATACATAGGTGTGGGTTTACTTTTCTTTTCCTTAGTCAGAATTTCTTCTAAGTGTCATCTGCCCATCTGCAGGTTTTAGACATTGAACATATGGATCATCTCTCAAGTCCCTTTCTCGATGTTTCCTTTTTAACAGTGCTGCAATACTCTGCATTTTCCCAAAGTTATATTATCTAATTATTTACATTACAATTACTCTCAATATGGGAGTATTATTTTCACAAAAGTTTTAATGTAAATATTTACCTTTAAAGTTGTTTATCAGATTTATTGGTGTTTCCAAATCTTATTTTCTTCAGCCTTTCTTAAACTGTCTTCATTCAATAACCTGTTACTGAGCTCCTACTCTACTGTTAAGATGTGGAGATACCAAGAATAAAGCATGCTCCCTATTTTCCATAAGCTCATAGTCACTGATTAGCTAGCTTCTTTTGTCCTTCAATTATTCAAATCTAATTTGGAATATTTTCCCAAACGACAACACAAAACAGGAATATGCTCACCCCTAAACCACGACCATAATAACTCCACTCTTCAGTCTATCAAGCTGTTGTATTTCTTGTCTTTTTAATCTTTTGTACCTTAGACCCTCATGCTGGGAAAGATTGAGGGCAGAAGGAGAAAGGTGCAACAGATGATGAGATGGTTGGATAGCATCACTGATGCAAGAGACATGAGTTTGAGCAAACTCAAGAAGAGAGTGAAGGATGGGGAAGCCTGGCATGTTGCAGTCCATGGGATTGCAGAGTCAGACATAACTTAGTGACTGAACAACAACAAATGTCTCTTCATAGTGTTAAAAAACAAAAATCCAGAGCAAAACCGACCTTTAGGTGAAGCACCAAACTCTGCCTTTTAAAATATATGCTCTCTATGTGTAACCTTAGGAAATACACTTAAGCTTTTTGAGACTTATTTTCTTTACATGCAGATAGGAATGATATTAGAACTATTTCAGATGATTGTCGAGATACTTAATTGATATTCTAAAACAGGACAATGTTTGGCATATAATAAGTGCTATAAGTATTAGCAGTTATTACTTGGAAAATCCTTATTCCAAATAGAAAAACTCCCCCTTACTATTAATTTCATTACATATTATGCAACTTATTGTTCTTGAAAAATTACCCAATTACCTAATCTAAATATTTACAGGATGTTTCTTCAATTATTTGTATACTTGAACCAATACCAATCACGCTCTTGTCTTTGCACATTACATTAACCTAGTTTTGTACATTATCTTCCAGATGAAGATTCTGTATAATTTTATGCAAATATATGGAGATAAGATTTTACACTGTTAAAACTGTGAAAATTCAATCTACCTATAAATGTTTGAATTAATTCAACTGTACACAAAATACCTCCCTGTTTTTCCTCTCTTTTTCCTTCTCTGTCTTCTTCTGTTTCTCCTTCTTTCTCTTTACTCCTTATTATTGTCTTACCTTGGGCCATCGCTCCAATCAGAGCATTGCCAGAGTAGTGCCCAAAGTCTTCTCTTTCTCTCAGTAGATCAAATACTTGCAAAGGCCTTTATGTTCCTTAATAATGATATATAGTTTATGTTACACCAACACACACTTTGTTCTTGTTCCTCTTCAGTTTCATCCTTATATTTTGAAATGGGTTATCTCAAAAAATTACATATTATACATGGAAATAGAGATACATAAAAAATAAGTATACTTTACATGTCCCTATATTTATACTTCTCTATGCCTCTCATAAAGATGCTTACTCCTTGGAAGAAAAGTTATGACCAACCTAGATAGCATATTCAAAAGCAGAGACATTACTTTGCCGACTAAGGTCCGTCTAGTCAAGGCTATGGTTTTTCCTATGATCATCTATGGATGTGAGAGTTGGACTGGGAAGAAGGCTGAGTGCTGAAGAATTGATGCTTTTGAACTGTGGTGTTGGAGAAGACTTTTGAGAGTCCCTTGGACTGCAAGGAGATCCAACCAGTCCATTCTGAAGGAGATCAGCCCTGGGATTTCTTTGGAAGGAATAATGCTAAAGCTGAAACTCCAGTACTTTGGCCACCTCATGTGAAGAGTTGGCTCATTGGAAAAGACTCTGATGCTGGGAGGGATTGGGGGCGGGAGGAGAAGGGGACGACAGAGGATGCGATGGCTGGATGGCATCACTGACTTGATGGACGTGAGTCTGAATTGACTCGGAGTTGGTGATGGACAGGGAGGCCTGGCATGCTGCGATTCATGGGGTCGCAAAGAGTTGGACACAACTGAGCAACTGAACTGAACTGAACTGAACTGATGCCTCTCCAAGCCACAAATATTAAAAAGTGCAGAAATTTTAGGCACACTAGTTCTTTTCCTAGTTTCAGCATAAACGTATTCAGAGATTACTCTTGAGGCTAACTATAAGTATATACATCATTTCTGTTTCATTTTCTTGTCAAAAGTGGTTATGATTTAGTCATAATATCTAGCCATGACTTACAGTAGTAGTTTCCTGTAACAAATACTTGATAAGAACAAATTTGTAAAAATTATCTCTTTTATCAGATCTATTTTTAAACTCTATGTTGTGGATATCACAATATACCATTTAATATTAAAGCCTCACTTCATCATAATTACATCAAAATATATTATGATGGATTATAATCCATTATAAGAGATACGGATTTGACATACAGTGGAGTAGGGTCAGAATCATAATGAAAATATACTAGATCTAAATATTTAAGGTGTTTGTTTACCTTGTGTTAATTATAAAGTAAATAAACACATAAGTTCTTCCATACCATGGTGTCACAAAACTCTATCCAAAACTGAGTTTATTTGAGAAAGAGAGCAACACAAATTTTTATTTTGGTTTTACCTTATATGAGATTTTTGTTCCCAATTTCAGAAGTAATTAATTCTCAAGTATCATAGCAACTAAAGTTTAACTTACATAAAGTGATAAATTTTGTGGATGTATTTATAGTTAAAACAGAAATGGTAACAGGCTAGATCACTCTAAGTGCTGTCCAAATGAGCCGCTTATAACAATAACAAACATATATATAACTCCTACTTTTTTATACAACATTCTAGGACTAATCAACTTACCTTCATAATTTACCTAATACAAAATATAACTATTTACCTGCGTTTTGATCTGTGTCTTGCCTTTTAATACTAACTTGTGAGTCAGCTTGTATAAATGTTATCAAATTTAATAAAATATTTTAAAAATGACTGAACCACAGAGAATATAAATAGCAGGAAGCTATGATTGAGATAAAAAATAAATATTTCTCAACCTTTAATTTTCTTTCTGATATTTAAAACTCCTTAAATTTGGCTGTGAACCTCTGACAATCAAAACAAAAAGATTCACAAACCTGTCACATGCTTTTCAGTTAATACAAAAGAAAAACAGAGATACAAAAAAGCTTTAAAGTAATTAATTCTAAAGGAAAGTTTTCACTTGGGTTTTACAGAACTGTGGTGGACAGTGTTTTCAATAACATCTATGTAACTTTTAAAAATGAGGTGTTTTTTTTTTTTTTTTTTTTTTTTGGATCCCCAGCCCCGACAGTGGCTGTGTAAGGCTATTTCTTACATAATTTTTCAATGAAAATTTATGGAATTAAAACCATGATGTAACTCAATGAAAGATATTCTTCAAATAGATCTAGGTGTTTCCAGATCACCCTGACCACAATACAATGGGCAAAAATCCAAAAGAAAACACTAAACCATGGCCACTGTAAATTGGACAGAAATTAAAAAAAAAAAAAAAAGACTTTATTAATTTTGTAAGTTTAGGCCACTTTATCCTGTGCCATTACAATGTAAATTGCTATATTTTTCAAAATCAGTGTATGATATTAAAAAAGTCTAAGAATGCCTCTTATGTAACTATGTCATTCAGGTCAACCACATCTCCCTCTAGGGTACACTGGGCACACTTTGGACTCAGTACCTGAAAACCTTTACTAGGTTTGGAGTCTTGAGATAAAAGTTCCCATTTTTACCATATGTTTATATTGGGAGACTATAAAATTATGGTCCAGGCATCATTATTTTATATTGTTTCAATGTATAAAAGTTTTAAAATATCAAAATGCCACCATCTCACACCAGATGATGAACCTAAGCCAGTCTTAGAAATCCTGCTTCCGTTTCCAGTGATAACTTCAGGGAGGGACAAACATCCAAATCTGACAATATGATAGGAAGGTTGGTATTAGGAAGTCCTTGAGGAAAGTTGCCTTACCATGAAAGAGGTATCATTTCTGGTTGTGATCTCTTATATGAGCCTGATAATGAACCCAGCAATGAGGAAGGTAAACACTGATTCAAAGGGAAAACTGAAAAGGCCCTGGGTTCTGTAATGTCATGGAGCCATCAAATCATGAAATTGTAAAGTCTCTCTTCTCTCTGGACAGCCTGTTATGTGAGAGAATTTACTTTTATCTGAGCCTGATTTTGCTCAGATACTCAAATATATTTTGATTTTAGCCACAATTAATGCTTGTTTTAAAATAGTGTCCTCCCTTTCCTCTCCTCTCTGGGAAACATGACAGTGTATTTATAGACATTTAAAAAAAATAAAAACTAATAACCATCTATGAAAATTAGAATGCTACCAAAATACATGAAAGACTGAACTTTACCTCCTATAATAGTAAGATAACTTGCTTCTACCTAATAATTATAATCCACTACTTTTTCTCTGAAATATTGCTTACTTAAGAGAATTTAATGAATGAGTCCTTTATTGTTCTCAGAATAATAGCCTCTATCAACAAAAAAGCTTAACTTTCAACTCTGTTTTATGAATTCTTAGTAATGGCTTAATAAGATGTGTAACAATCACAACTATCAGATTTACAACCCCATTAACTACTGATTGGTAGATAAATGCTAATTTGCATTCTGTAATAAATTTCATGCCAAACAAACACCTATTCATTAAACACTAATGAAAACAAAATCATTTTACACATTTTTATGTTAGAGAGCATTTTACATGATAGCAACATAATGCTCAAAATCCTTCAAGCTTAGGCTTCAGCAGTACATGAACTAAGAACCTCCAGATGTACAAGTTGGGTTTAGAAAAGGTAGAAGAACCAGAGATCAAACTGCCAACATTTGTTGTATTACACAGAAGGCAAGGGAATTTCAGAAAATCATCTACTTCTGCTTCATTGACTACACTAAAGTCTTTGTGTGGATCACAACACACTCTGGAAAATTCTTAAAGAGATGGGAATAACAGACTATCTTACCTGTCTCCTAAGAAGCCTGAATGCAAATCAAGAAGCAACAATTTGAACCAGACATGTAATAACAGACTGGTTCAAAATTGGGAAAGGAATACAACAAGGCTGCAAATTGTCATCCTGCTTATTTAACTTATATGCAGAGTACAGCATGCGAAACACTGGGCAGGATGAAACACAAGCTAGAATCAAGATTGCAGGGAGAAATATCAACAACCTCAGATATGCAGATAATACCAGAAAGCAGAGGAAAGCAAAGAGGAAATAAAGAACCTCTTGGTGAGGGTGAAAGACGACAGTAAAAAAGCTGGCTTAAAACTCAGCTTTCAGAAGACTAAGGTCATGGCATCCAGTCCCATTACTCCATGGCAAATAGGAGGTGAAAAAGTAGAAAGTGACAGATACTATTTTCTTGGGCTCCAAAATCACTGCAGATTGTGACTACAGCTATGAAATTAAAAGGTGCTTGTCCCTTAGAAAGGAAGGTATGACAAACCTAGACAGCATATTAAAAAGCAGAGTATCACTTTGCTGACAAAGGTCCATATAATCAATGCTGTGGTTTTCCCAGTAGTCATGTACGAAGCTAGAGTTAGACTAAATAGAAAGAAGGCTGACTGCCACAGAATTGATGTTTTCGAATTGTGGTGCTAGAGAAGACCCATGAGAGTCCCTTGGACAGCAGGAAAATCAAACCAGTCAATCACAGAGGAAATCAACCCTGAATATTCATTGGAAGGACTGATGCTGAAGCAGAAGCACCAATACTCTGGCCACCTGACGTGAAGAGCTAACACACTAGAAAAGATCCTGAATCTGGGAAAGATTGAGGGCAGGAGGAGAAGGGGGTGACAGAGGATGAGATGGTTGAATGGCATCATCAACTCGACGGACATGAGTTTGAGCAAACTCTGGAAGAAATTAAAGGACAGGGAAGTCAGGTGTGCCGCAGTCCATCAGGCCACAAAGAGTCAGACACAACTTAGAGACTGAACAACAACAATTTTAACTTATAAAAAAAATGTTTTTATAAACTTTAAGTAGACAAGGTAAAATTGTTTACTTGACTTTATCAATAGAAGAGAAACTTTAAGGTCTCTAGATATATAAAATATACACATGTGCAAATAAGCATGCACATACACACAAACACATCTAATTAAAAAAGGACAGTTATTTCTCATTTTGTATATATTTATATATTTATACATATACATACAAAACATGTATGTAAGCATATGTTATATGCATTTTTGTTATATACACACAAACCTACACACAGGTACAATGTCAGTCATATCCAGCTTGTGGTGCTTAATCAATAAATCAATGTTTGAAATAAATGATTATTTGGTTTGTATTTATTATTTTATATTTTTATTTACTAAATTATTAGGGAAAGTATTTACTTGCAGTTTATCAGCATTTTGTATATTTTAATAATTACACTAGAATTTTTATTTCTCAAGTTAATTTTCTAATGAATTTAAGCATACTATAAAAAATTTACTCTGCAGACCAAAATTCTAGTATAATATATAGGCATATGATAAACAGAGGAGTTCTAATAACAAAGTTCCAAACAGCTGAATATTCACAAATACAACAGTTTATTCTTAATGTTTAATTTATAGTTTGCATCCATTTGACTCAGCTATTACATAAATTTTTAAATTTTTCTCCTTTAACCTTACAAATACTTCTAACTAATTGCTTTTCCATCAGAACTCTTTTCTAAATAAAATTTTACATTGCTCATATTAATCAGAGAAGCATTTAATTTTAAAATTCAGATTAATATATTACATAAAGTCACAATAAACTTGACAGAAGTTAAGGCCCAATTTATAACTAGTTCCACATATTTGCACTCTTTTCACCACTAACCAAGTGACTTACTACAGTGAATTATTTACCTAGACAAAATGATGTTATACACTTAAGAATATCTCAACAGAAAACCAAAAGCAGAGGTTAAATATACTCAAATCAAGAAATAAATAAAATATACCAGTTTTTAGTGTGTGTCATGTCTAGTAATTCCTACGCAGAGTACTAGAAACTGAAATTTCAATTACTTTCTAAATATGACAATCTTTATAATATTACTAAGAAAATAATCTGTAGTTTACTAATCAAATGAGAAACATATAAAGAAATTCTATATAAACAAGCATATTAGGGAATATATGAACAAACCATGATATTGCTAAAAAATCTTTTAAATGGAGATTGTAAATATATAGATAATTCACTTTATTAAATTTTAATTGAGAAATAGGTTATTTGAAAATTATTAAAGAGTAATTATAGTGTTCTTGCCTGGAGAATCCCAGGGATGGGAGAGCCTGGTGGACTGCCATCTATGGGGTCGCACAGAGTTGGATACAACTGAAGTGACTTAGCAGCAGCAATTATTAAAATAATGGATAAAACTGCCATAAATGCTCAAAAATGTTATTCCAGTGAAGGAAAAAGCCTTTTTGAAGACTCAATTTAATAAAAAATCAGCAGATTTTTTAAGTATGACCTTGAAAATCTTTTTGTTCTGTTACAAATAGATCAAATGACTTGAATTTCAAGAAAACAGCCAAAATTGTTTATTTTTGTTTTGAAAAGTCACATTCCAGGAAAATTTTAACAGTGGAAACTAATCAAAACTCAGGAAATTTTTCAATATGAATTTCTGTTAGTTATTTATGAATTTTACCTTTGCAAATTACCTAAGAGCTACTGTGATATAGATTGTTGAATAGTATGTGAGGTCAATAAAATGATGTGTCAAAAACAACAAATCCTATTTTCATGTTCCTATTTATATAATTTCTTCAGAAAAGACAATTTTTGGTGTGAAGAGAGAAGCTAAAAGTAGAATGTCACATATCAAATTCAGTTCAGTTCAGTCGCGCAGTCTTTGCGACCCCATGAATTGCAGCACGCCAGGCTTCCCTGTCCATCACCATCTCCCAGAGTTCACTCAGACTCACGTCCACCGAGTCGGTGATGCCATCCAGCTATCTCATCCTCTGTCGTCCCCTTTTCCTCCTGTCCCCAATCCCTGCCAGCATCAGAGTCTTTTCCAATGAGTCAACTCTTCGCATGAGGTGGCCGAAGTACTGGAGTTTCGGCTTCAGCATCATTCCTTTTAAAGAACACCCAGGACCGATCTCCTTTAGAATGGACTGGTTGGATCTCCTTGCAGTCCAAAGGACTCTCAAGAGTCTTCTCCAACACCACAATTCAAAAGCATCAATTCTTTGGCACTCAACTTTCTTCACAGTCCAACTCTCATATCCATATATGACCACTGGAAAAACCATAGCCTTGACTAGACCATGAAAATGACTAGACTAGGTGAAAATTAGATAATGCATTAAAACAAGCATTGCACAGTAAAATTTAATAAACATTTGCTTTCTGAATTAGTCAATAATTTTAGCAAATAGAAGACATTTTTTAACAACAAGACATGAAGTCTAGAGATAGATGGTTTCAGGAATGATTCACGAAGAACAACCTGGAATTTTTCTATCAGTGGCATGTTGACATTTCATGCTTAGGTTTATTGCCTCATAGTCCCAAGATGACTGCTGTAGCTTCAAGCATCAGCAGTACATTGAAAAGCAGAAGCAAGAGGGTGATAAAGTTAATTTTCTACAAAGGCTCTCTTCTTTTCTCAATGAAACAAAACATTTATTGGAATCCTTAAGAAGACTCTCCCAGTATAATAACAGGCATTCATAGCTGCACACAAACCAAAGAAAACATTTATCATTCAAAACAAACAGGATGGCTATTATTGGTTTACACCACGTATGGCACACCTCCCAGGATACATTTGTTTTCTAGAAAAAAATTTAGGCTCTATTCACCAAAGAAGGGGGTTTAGGTTTGGGAAAGCAAGAGTATTACGACCAAAATAAGCACATAAAAAAGGGATTAATTCTGAATGGAGACTAGGGAAAGGCATACTAGTGACACTATACAAGGACTACTTGTTAGAGAGTGATAGGGAAAATGTCAGCTTAAACAGTGGGAAAGATGTCATTAAACCTGAGTAACATAATTTTAGCCAGTCTCTTCTTGCAAATCTCCAAATCTTCATGCAAACATCTCCAAATTTCAATCCGTTCTTTGCCACGTCAATGGTGTTAACTTTCTAAATTATGTCATGTAATTCAGTGTCTATACCATTTCAAAATTATTTAATTCCAAATTAAAGAAACCTGAGAGCAATGTATTAAACAAATCGGTTTGGCTTTTCACACATAAATAAGAATTTTGGAATATATCAGTCCAGGATTCTTATGACAGTTCCAAGATGTCACCAGGAAACTAGTCTAATATTTACAGTGTTCTGCTCTACCATTCATAAAGAGTTACATGACTCTCCATTTTCAAAACTAGGGTGCTGGAGAATCAAACATACTGGGAAAAGGCAAGAGAATAAACCACCCATGAAGGCATCCTTTACAGGGTCTCCTACAAGCACCATCCAGTGATTTCAGTCTTTATCTGTGACCAGAACTGTGTCATCTGATTTTTCTTGGATGGAAGGTGGACAAATGTTATTCTTTAAACGTACTGCTCTGTAAAAAAAGTGGAGACTGTATTACTGAAAGAGAAATAGTCATTTAAGTGTTCAGTATCCAATTAGTGGTATCTGTCACATATCCTCAAAATATTTTAAAATATGCCCCATTTCTCATAAATTAAAGGAACATATTTTAAATATTCCTGTGTATAGTTTCCAAGACCATTCTATAACTGGTCTAATTATTTTTTCAATAATTAACATTCAAACAAATATTCAATGAATTCATGGTGCTTTGCTGTGCTTAGTAACTCAGTCATGTCTGACTTGGTGACCCTACCAGGATCCTTTGTCCATGGAATTCTCCAGGCAAGAATATTAGAGTGGGTTGCCATGCCCTCCTCTAGAGGATCTTCCCAATCCAGGTCTCACACAGGTAGATGTAGACTATTCTATACCACAATGAAATAAGAGGAATATGGTGGGGTATCTCCTCTAAAGGTGCTTTTCCCTAGTTCACCTTCCCTATATCCAACGTGTCAGCTAATGATTTATCCTTTATTCATAATACTTTTTACTGTATAAATGTGATAAAATAATAAACTTGCCCCCAGTTTCCTGACCATTAAAATTCTACTAGTCTTGTAGGAAAACAGTTCAAATTCCAATACTTACAACCAAACTTCCTAGATCTACTTATCAGAGTTCCTTTTTTATCGTGTGCACGTTCAGCACATGCTATGTAACTCACTCTGACTTTTTGAAATTTGCTCTACTTAAAACTAGTTGTTTATGTGCCTTGTCTCCCTCAGTGTATTTTGAGCTCCTTAGCTCAAATTAAATATCTAATTCATATTTGTATCTTTGCCAGTTCTTCAGAGTAACTACTTCATAAATATTTGTAGATTTTTCTAATTGTGTGTATCCTCTCATTAAAGTTTAAATTTCATGAAGGCAGCATTATTCCAGTTTTATTCACCTGTGCTCCCTGGGTCTAAGACAGAACCTAACAAGAAATGGAAGGATAATAAATATTATTAAACAAAGCAATTTTAAGGAAAGAGACTTTCTAACAATTAAAGCAATTTCTTTCTTGATCCAATTACTTCATAGACCAAATTTCATTGAACTGTTAAATACCACAAATAACTAGCAATAAAACAAATTACTGAGGTAAAATTGGTGCTTTCCCTTAGTTTTCCCTTTCAATATTTTTTCCCTTTACATATTTAACTTTCAAAATGAATTTATTATTATGCCTTATGCCATAAAAATTGGAAAATTAAGAAATCTTCACTTTAAAATCTGGCTTTCTGATACTGTGTCTCGTGAGTTGTTTTAGATTATTATACTATAAATATTGCATCAAATCTTAAATACTATGTGCTACATGTCCTTTTTGAATCTGATAAAATATATAACAGATAAGGAATCTAATAAAAGTATATAATATGCATGCTGCTGCTGCCGCTGCTAAGTATCATCAATCATGTCCAACTCTGGGATCCCACAGATGGCAGCCCAACAGGCTCCCCCATCTCTGGGATTCTCCAGGCAAGAATTCTGGAGTGGGTTGCCATTTCCTTCTCCATGTTATGCATATCTATTAGCAAAATATCTAATCTGATTACTAGCTATCCAGTAAATATGCATTTGCTAAAAATTAACTCAATATACTACCTAAAGGAAGAGATAATCTCAAAGAATTATCCAATCTAGTCTTCAAAAAATTGTTATTTCTGAGCTATTTGAGAAAACTGAGGCCTCAGAAGTAACACAACTTTTCCATTTAAATGAGCATATACATATTAACATTACATGACAGAATTCATAAATTCTAGTCATATTGCCTTTATAAATACCCAAGTAAAATTAGAGTAATCAGACCAATTTTGTAAAGGAATATTTAGTTTTAAAAATTTCAATAATCAGTATGCTTAAAATTATAACCCAGAAACACTATAGGTTCTATGGTTCTTTTTTATGTATGGTGGTCTTCCAAAAGCACTTTTTTCACATAAATCTTCACAAGAAATAGAATTCAAATTGTTCTACAGTGGAATGTTTTATCATGTGGACTTTTAAAATTTAACTTATCATGTAATAAAATTACATTGTTAGGAAATTACTTCTTCTTAACATTATACGGCTATATTTTTTACCTATTCACCAGTGGTATGTATAAGAGTATAACTGCTTAACTACATAATTTTTTCCTAAGTACCTAAGTTTATTTTATTTTAGAATTTAAACAAGTGTTTGTCAATACACAGAAATTAATAGCCAAATATTAAAAGAAAATCAAAATGTATGCCAGTTAATGAAGAGGACATCTCAGGGCAATGTTTTAAAAGTAGAGGGAAAATAAGTAAAATAAATGAGAATAACAAAACTAGAAAATAGATAAGCAAAACAAGATGACCACTGTCAGAAAGAGGGTTAGGGAAATCCTCAGTGAAGTCCATGAGAAGGAGGGCTGTGGAAATTCAGAGCCCTGAATTTGATGGAGATGAAGCACACTTGAAAAGATACTTAGGTTCTTGGCTGAACCTACATGAAGATCATTCACTAAGTTTAGAAGGCTCGAGAGGAAGAGGCTAAGAATGGGACACCAAGAGTTCAGTTATGAATATGCTAAATTTGATACCAAATAAGACATTTCAGTGGAGAGCTCAGGAAGGCAGGTGGATACATGACATTTATGCCTACATTTTTTTTTAAAGTTATATCAATCATTCGTCTCATCTTGATCTGGATATATTATAACGATTCTATTAAGAGAGTGAGATCACTAACTAGGAGAACAGAGAAGCTTTTCCTAACTTCTCCATGTGTAGCTGATTATCATGCCCTTATGTCCTTTCAACTCCCAGTAGAAACCTCTGTTTTAATACATGTCATTCTGTTTCTAAATGACTTTATGTCAATATTCTCTGCTACTGTAATTTTGAAAATAGAAAATTTTGCTTTTATTTTGCATCTTTTGCGTTTAAAACAAAATCTAGCAGTTAGTTCAGCCTGCTCAGAAGTAGAGTCTGCTGTAGTGTGTGTGTGTCAATTCCAAGCTCCCAATTCACTCCCCTCCTACTTTCCCCTTCAGTGACCATAAATCTGTTCTCTATTCCTGTGAGTCTAGTTGTGTTTTACATATAAGTTCATTTGTATCATTTTTTTTCATGATTGAAAACTTACTTAACAAACAAAGGTTTACACTTTATGGACACTTCTAGAATTGTGAGGTCATTTAGGGGAAATTTAACTATAGATACAACGGGTTTGAGATTTTAAAAATGGTAAGAATATACTTGTAATTGTATCCAAAATAATGAAATTGGGGGTCACAATTTCACACAGAATAATTCACTTTGATAATGGTTGTTAAGCTGTTGGAATCAGTTTTATTGATTCTCTTTTGCTAAATTTAAAATATTCCCTCAGTATTGCATGGCAGTTGTGATATGAGTCTTCATAATTACAAGCTTTCATATATGCAGTACCTTTAAACAATTAATAATTTAATTAACAATTCTCTATTCTTCACACAAGAGATGTGATCAGCTATAAGATAGTGATTCTGCTGAGGAAACTCTCTATATTTTTGAGATCCCTTTCCCTCTCTAATTCCCCCCATCTCCACCTAAGTGGGTGTTCTCTGTTGCTGCTAGTTAGACACATTACCTTTAACTAGAGAGGCTGCACTGTAAGCCTTGGATCATATGAGGCTAAAGTCAGTGCATTCACTGGCCTCACAAGTAGCTAGAATATACATCATTGCTTTTCAAATGGTAAAACATTTAGCCTACAGGTAAATATCCTGAGAAGAACTCTAATATTCCTGAGAAACTTATTGGTCAGAGTCTCTCTGCTGTTACTCTTTTTAATTAAATTGTGAACAGACTGAAAGCCAAGAGTAACCTTGTTACTGTTGTTCAGTCACTCAGTTGCATCCGACTCTTTGCGACCCCATGGACTGCAGCACTCCAGGCTTCCCGGTCCTTCACCATCTCCCAGAGCTTGTTCAAACTTACACTCGTTAAGTCAGTCATGCTATCCAAATATCTCATCCTCTGTCATCCCCTTCTCCTGCCTTCAATCTTTCCCAGCATCAGGGTCTTTTCTAATGAGGTGGCTCTTAACATCAAGTGGCAAAAGTATTGCAACTTCAGCATCAATCCTTCCAATGAGTATTCAGGATTGATTTCCTTTAGGAGTGATGGGTTTGATATCTTTGCAGTCCAAGAGACTCTTAAGAGTCTTCTACAACATCACAGTTCAAAAGCATCAAATCTTTGGCACTCAGCCTTCTTTGTGGGCCAATTCTCACATTCATTTGTAACTACTGGGAAAACAATAGCTTTGACTATACAGACCTTTGTAGGCAATGCAAAGTCTCTGCTTTTTAACACACTGTCTAGGTTTGTCATAGTTTTTCTTTCAAGGAGCAAGCATCTTTTAATTTCATGGCTTCAGTCACCATCTGCAGTGATGTTGGAACCCAAGAAAATAAAGTTTGTCACTGTTTGCATTGTCTCTTCCATCTATTTGCCATGAGTGATGACACTGGACTTATTTTTTTTTTTATGTTGAGTTTTAAGCTAGCTTTTTTCTCTCCCTATTTCACCTTCATCAAGAGGCTCTTTAATTTCTCTTTTCTTTCTGCCATAAGGTTGGTTTCATCTGCACATCTGAGGTTAATGAGACTTCTTCTGGCAATCTTGATTCCAGCTTGTGCTTCATCCAGCCCAGCATTTCGCATGATGTACTCTGCATATAAGTTAAGTAAGCAGGGTGACAATATACAGCCTTGACATACTCCTTTCCCAGTTTGGAACCAGTCTATTGTTCCATGTCCGGTTCTAACTGTTGCTTCCTGATCTGCATACAGGTTTCACAGGAGGCAGGTAAGGAGGTCTGGTATTCTCATCTCTTTAAGAATTTTCCACAGTTTGTTGTGATCCACACAGTCAAAGGCTTTACAGTAATCAATGAAGCAGAAGTAGATGTTTTTCTGGAATTCTCTTGCTTTTTCTATGATCCAACGGATGTTGGCAATTTGACCTCTGGTTTCTCTGCCCTTTATAAATTTAGCTTGAAAGTTCTAAAAGTAGTCTATAATACCTATTAGTTTTTATTAAAATTGAGGGTAAAAGGGGTCTGAGAGGAAGAAAGCTGAGAATGTTAAAAACAATAATTGTACATAGATTTTTCTGCTAGATATAATCTGTCCATTGACATAAAATAGTTTCACTGCTTTTGAAAGCAAACTTACTTCTTTTAGAAAAACACATAAATTTGGCATATAACTTCAGAAACAAACTGCAAAGTGAAAATAAATTAATTTTTGCATCTGAAATCCTATTCTAATTTTAATATTCTAAAAATGTTATTTTTCATTTATAACATTACCAAATAAACTTCATTTGTATTTTAATTACTCCATTAAAATTAGCAAATCAGAAATGCAGATGTATCAGAAGGGTTATTCAACCTCCTCTGTTTTTAAAATTAATCTCCCTTTCAGTAATAAACAGTCTGCTAATTATATGTCACATTAAGCATCATACTAACTTGAGAGAAAAGGAGACATCACACTGTGATTTTAATTGCGTCATACTCTAAACTATTGAAAAATATATTAAGGTCTCAGAGTCAGAAGGCAAGAACAGTATCACCTTGTTAAAAAGGTATTTTTATAAATTTAAACAAAGCATTCTATCTTTAAAATGTTATCCACTGTAGTACAAAACACAACTCCTAAGAAGAAAAAATGCATTGCTTCCAATTAATGCTCTCTCATTGTAAATGCATATGAGCATTTAACTGAGAATAACTAACATCAGCAATACGTGAACCGTGAACTTCCTGATGTTCCAGCTGGTTTTAGAAAAGGCAGAGGAACCAGAGATCAAATTGAAAACATCCCCTGGATCATGTAAAAAGCAAGAGAGTTCCAGAAAAACATCTATTTCTGCTTTATTGACTATACCAAAGTCTTTGACTGTGTGGATCACAATAAACTGGAAAATTCTGAAAGAGATGGGAATTCCAGACCACCTGACCTGCCTCTTGAGAAACCTGTATGTAGGTCAGGAAGCAACAGTTAGACCTGGACATGGAACAACAGACTGGTTCCAAATAGGAAAAGGAGTACGTCAAGGCTGTATATTGTCACCCTGCTTATTTAACTTCTATGCAGAGTACATCATGAGAAATGCTGGACTGCAAGAAACACAAGCTGGAATCAAGATTGCCGGGAGAAATATCAATAACCTCAGATAGGCAGATGACACCACCCTTATGGCAGAAAGTGAAGAAGAACTAAAAAGCCTCTTGATAAAAGTGAAAGAGGAGAGTGAAAAAGTTGGCTTAAAGGTCAACATTCAGAAAACGAAGATCATGGCGTCTGGTCCCATCACTTCATGGCAAATAGATGGGGAAACAGTGGAAACAGTATCAGACTTTATTTATGGGGGGGGGGGCCTCCAAAATCACTGGACATGGTGACTGCAGCCATGAAATTAAAAGACGCTTACTCCTTGGAAGAAAAGTTATGACCAACCTAGATAGCATATTCAAAAGCAGAGATATTACTTTGCTGACTAAGGTCAGTTTAGTCAAGGCTATGTTTTTTCCTGCGGTCATGTATGGATGTGAGAGTTGGACTGTGAAGGAGGCTGAGCACGGAAGAATTGATGCATTTGAACTGTGGTGTTGGAGAAGACACTTGAGAATCCGTTGGGCTGCAAGGAGATACAACCCATCCATTCTGAAGGAGATCAGCCTTGGGATTTCTTTGGAAGGAATGATGCTAAAGCTGAAACTCCAATACTTTGGCCACCTGATGCGAAGAGTTGACTCATTGGAAAATACTTTGATGCTGGGAGGGACTGGGGGCAGGAGGAGAAAGGGATGACCGAGGATGAGATGGCTGGATGGCATCACTGACTCGATGGATGTGAATCTGAGTGAACGCGGGAGTTGGTGATGGACAGGGAGGCCTGGCGTGCTGCGATTCATGGGGTCGCAAAGAGTCGGACACGACTGAGCGACTGAACTGAACTGAACATCAGGAATGGAGAAGGAAATGGCATCCCACTCCAGTACTCCTGCCTGGAGAATCCCATGGATGGAGGAGCCTTGTAGGCCTGCAGTCCATGGGATTGCTAAGAGTCGGACATGACTGAGTGACTTCACTTTCATTTTTAACTTTCATGCACTGGAGAAGGAAATGGCAACCCACTCCAGTGTTCTTGCCTGGAGAATCCCAGGGACAGGGGAGCCTGGTGGGCTGCCGTCTATGGGGTCGCACAAAGTGGACACAACTGAAGCGACTTAGAAGCAGCAGTAGCAGCAACATCAGGAATCATTATTTTTTATCATTTCCTTGAAAATGTTCACTGCTAAGCGATGGGTGTTGGTTTAATAGTGCTCGTGTTTAGCAATTTACTTTCTAAATTGCTATAAATGACACTGTAATTATAACCTCTATTTTCTCCTTAACCAATTAGTTTTCTATTTGACTCACTGTACATATGGTACTTTGCTTCTTGTGTAATAGTCAATTTGCAGGCACAACTTCTAAGGATTATATAATTTTTGTCCTCAGTAAAATAAAAACATGAACAAAGCCCAAAAATCTATAATACATAATTTTTTTTTATTTATCTTCATAACATTTTACACATGGATAACTGAATTATACTGCTGCATATTCCTACTTTATATATTTTCAATATAATTCATCTTTGCCTCTCATTAATTTCTTAGCTAGTTATCCAATCTTACCTTGAATTAGAAAATACTGTGCAAACATCCTAGAGATATTTTGTATCTTACATAAATATATCATTTCAATATTAATTAGGATTAATTTAAGATCAGACACGACTGAGTGACTGAACTGAATTGAACTGAAGATAGGATTTATTAACTTAATTATTTTAGTGCGCTAAAGAGTTAAGATTTTTACAGGAACCTGTATTCACTAAGTTTACATATAATATAAGTCAATTTCTATGGCACCAAACTGCTCAGATACTTTGTGTGAGAATGAAAGAGGAGATGGCTGCTTAAACTGAACACCACTAAGAAATAAATCAGTGTACTTATACTTGTTTTAAGACTTTTCACGAGTGATTGCATTAGATCTTTATCACACTTGTTAACCTATGCAATGCAGTACTGTCCTTCATCAAGGTTGAAGTGACACCAAAATAATTCAAGAAAGTTGCTCAAGGTCACACAGCTAATCAGCTGAGGAGCAGGAATTGGTCCTATGTTCTATAAAGCCCCATCACTCCTCTTTATCAAAATCATCCTCATCATTTGTGAAAAGACATGTCATGGTTGTGTTTGAGTAGGCATATTCTTTATCTGTCCAAAAGAAGCTCACAACCTAATTTGGGAAGATAAGTAGAGAAAAATAAAATAGTCTTAACTACATGTAACTAGATGTGATTCACAGTAACAAATTGCATAGAGGACGCTGACACTGAATTTAATTTTCAAAAAGGTAAATCTAGGATCTTGAGTAAAAGGAATTACTTTCACACATATAGAATAAACAAATCCTACAGAATGATTAATCTGTTTCATGAAATGGATAATGAAAAGGAAATGCTCATGAAGTTAGATATTCCAGTCTTGGAATTCATTGTAACAGAACATTTTTTGTTAACCAATGTAATCAAGAAATTTATCCAATAATATCAGTGACCTGTTACAAAGCTCAGATTATAATTTACAAGGTTCCTATTTGTTTTTATTGAGATATAATGTGTTATCAAAATATCCTCCCTGTAAAACAATAATAGCTGAGATTATCACTTTTAAATATTTGCTTTTTAGTTACTACTGCTGCTGCTGCTAAGTCGCTTCAGTCGTGTCCGACTCTGTGCGACCACATAGACGGAAGCCCACCAGGCTCCCCCGTCCCTGGGATTCTCCAGGCAAGAACACTGGAGTGGGTTGCCATTTCCTTCTCCAATGCATGAAAGTGAAAAGTGAAAGGGAAGTTGCTCAGTCGTGTCTGACTCTTAGCGACCCCATGGACTGCAGCCCACCAGTCTCCCCTATCCATGGGATTTGCCAGGCTAGAGTACTGGAGTGGGGTGCCATTGCCTTCTCCAATATTAGGATTATGTTTTCTAAAAAGTTGTTGTGACACCTGTAAGTCAACTATGTTTCAAATCATATATTTACATACTGATCAACTCCTTATGATAGAAAGACAAGTCAAAATTAAATATAGTAAGTAATTTCCAGTTGCTATTAAAAAAGAACAAGAAACCAAACACAAAGGGAGAAAGAGTCAGTGTACATATACAGCCTTTATGTATACAAACAGGTATAATTTTAATTTGAAAGCTCTAGATCCAATATTATCTAAATTACAATGTCTCCTAAAATTCATTCAAACTTACTATAAAAAATAAGCAAGTGAACAAATATGATATAATTTTAAACTCTGCCCCTTGCTTGAAAGCTTGGAGAAACCCGTTCTACAATCAATTGCTAAGTGAAATCAATTGTACGTGTATTTAATATTTCACAACAATTTACACCTCTAAATTTAATTCAGTAATTCAAAGCAAAAAAGCTATCTATAACATTTTATTTACGTCTACTGCAAACTGCAGAGTCTCTATTGCCAGAATTTTTAGACACATTTATTAATGTGCTACTTAAAATCATGGTCAGAATGAGCAATAATAAATTATACATAAATTATCCAAAAATATCCAAAGCAGAGAGTCCTGGAAGAAAAAAATGTTACTTGTCACATGATTTCATGGATTTCTTAGCAGAGAAAGATAAAATTATCCAAGTTTCATTCTAAGAATATAATCTTAATTTCTCCGCTATAATGATCACAACTGTTTATAATAATGATTAAAACTGTTCTTACCAATTTTCTACCAGGCTCTGGGCAATGTATGATCAAGTGAGCTTATGTCAGAAGAAAAAATGGAAAACTTGTAAAACACACATCACTTATCTTATAGATGGGTTAGTAGATGCATTCTGTGTTGCTCTGCCAATGTAGTGCCTCATTTCCAAGTGGAATGCTTTTCTTGGTTTTAGCCCTTTCATTTAATATTTTGCAAACACAAGAAGGTATAGCATATTCCTTCTGCTTTGCTGTGTACTGTTCTAACAGTTTGTCCAATGGAGGTGGCAAAAACTTTAGAAAGATCTACTGCAAATCATAAGGTGGGATGGATTCTAAGTAAGACAGATATAAATTTTTATCAATGAAGCTCCATTTATGCTTGCTCTCCTACTTCTTTAATATTTCTGTTTAGTTACTTTTTTTTTAGTAACCCATAGATCTGAATGAATCATCTGTTGGCTGCTGTCAACAAAATAAAAACTAGTGGAACAGAATCCAGTTTTCAATACTTGTAAATCAAGTTCTGTTCTTGAAAACAGAGGAAAAAAACAAAGACATCACTATACTCCAAATTTAGGTTTAGTCAGGTATAATGAGCAAGTGAAATATCTCACTTTATCACCAATTTATCTATATAACCTTATAAAATTCATGCTTCATTTTCGTTAATCTCTACATTAATTCAACTACTCCACAAAGATGCTATCATCACTATCACATATTTCCCTTTGAGTGAAATAACAAGCCTATGAATCAAAAGTAAAATGTTAAATTACTACTTACACTTATTTCTATTCATTAACCTTGCAATAATAATATGGAGTAAAACATAAGTGACTTACAGTATTTTGGGGGATAGTAAGTATTCTGTAAACTATATCTTTTATAGAAACTATCATTGAAATATTTATTAATGAATTTTCTATATCTTCCAAAACTAAATATCCCAAAACGAACATCTCCATAGATTTCTTGCTATTACACATCCTGTTAATTCATATTCTCTTTCTCCCTGTCTTTCTCACCTGTCTCCATTGTTCAGCTTTTAGCTTCTGGCATCTTTCTTCAGTCTAGTCTGGAATTCACTCTTTTCCATAACTGCATGTTCTCTAGAGATGCACTTATCTAATAATCTCCAAATGTCTATTTCAAATGTTGCCTTTATTTGAACTTTAGATACATACGTCCCTCTGCTAGACATTATCAATTCTACTTCTAAAAATCTTTAAAAATTCCAAACTTACAAAATCTTGAGAATAAGTGGGAGACACACACCAAGAGTGGTCTATTCTGCATGCACCTGTAGAGGATAGATTAAAATATGTCCCTCTAACCTCTTTCCACTAACCTCAGTTATTCAAGTTTCACAGACAAACTATAATTCTACTTTTATAATTCTTTGGGTTAAAAGAAGGTAATTATTTCTCCTTCTAAGTTCTCCTGTTTAAAAAATATAAATTTTCTTAAGTTTCTACATGTGACATGGAAATGAGATGCTATATTATTCCAATACCTCTCCTTCAGATGAATACTTTTCCTTATAAATAAGGCACTTAGAACATCCTTCATTTTAAAATAGAAGCTCTGATATTTTGGCCACCTGATGTGAAGAGCTGACTCACTGGAAAAGCCCCTGATGGTGTGAAAAATTGAGGGCAGGAGGAGAACAGGGTGACAAAGGATAAGATGGTTCAGGGGCATCATCGACTCGATGGACATGACTTTGAGAAAACTCCAGGAGACAGTGAAGGACAAGGAGGCCTGGCATGCAGTAGCCCATGGGCTCACAAAGAGTCTGACATGACTGAGTGACTGAACAACAGTAACAACAAAGTATGTATGAGTGCTTATTTGCTTCAGTCAGTTGCAGAGTCAGACATAACTTAGTGACTGAACAACAACAACGTCCAGGAACATTCAATAAAATAGTCCCTCGTGTGTGCTGTGCACTTAGTCACTCAGCCGTGTCTGACTCTTTGTTAGGCCACGGACTGTAGCCCTCCATGTTCCTTTGTCCATGGGGATTCTCCCAGCAAGAAAACTAGAGTGGGTTGCCACGCTCTTCTCCAGGGAATCTTCCCAACCCAGGGTCAAACCCAGGACTCCTGCATGGCAAGCAGACTCTTTATCTTCTGAGCCACCAGGGAATCCCATGAACTTCTAATCCCGGGAAATAGTGTAACCTATTTCCTTTTCCAGTGGATCTTCCTAACCCAGGAACTGAACCAGGGTCTCCTGCATGGCCTTCAGGTGTATTCTTTACCAGCTGAGCTATCACAAAAGCCCCAAATAGTCCCATACACCTATGCTATTTTTCTGGATGAGTATAAATTGCTAATTTTGCCTGGATTATAGGTGACAAGATAGTACAATGTTGAACAAAAGAATAAATAAATTTCAATCCTTAAAATACTCTAAAATAAAAAGTGTAAGAAAATATGGTGGCTTATTCAGGTACAATTCTACAAAGATGCTGACTTTTGATTATAATATTTAAAGTTCTAGAAATGATAAATAAGGCTGTTTAAAAAGTGCTATTGTAACTCCAATACTTCATGAAATATGCTGCTTTTTAAAAAAATAAGAATAAGAAAATATCATATGGTCATTGGAATCAGGTCTACCTAAGGTCCTACCTTTAATAAAACTTCAAAATGAAGCAAACAAAACTGTAAAATATGTATTTGAATAGCTTTCTCTGACCCTCAATTTGTCCATGAACTCTAAAAGAGCTGTTTTCAATGCATGGCAGTACACAATGTATGGCGTATGAGAAATAAAGGTAATATATTATGAATAAAAATGACTGGACAGCATCTAGAAAGAATTGTCCTACTTATTAAAAGGATCTTTTTCTAAATCTCCAAAATGTTAGGTTTAGAGTCACTAAAAAAGGTAAATTAGTATTTCACAAAATGTTGATACATTTAACTTTAAAAAGAGCCATAGCTTTCCTCTTTACATACAGAAATGTTTCATGTATTTTAATGAACAAATGAATAAATGAAAGCAGGAAAAAGGGAAGGAAAGAAGGGAGGGAAGGAAGGAGAGAAGGAAGAAGGGAGAAAGAAAGGAAAGAAATGTTGGTCTCTAGGGTGCTACTGAGATATACAATAAATACCACCTCTCTAGTTTAGTCATGATCTCTGGCTCTGTAAATTTGCTGCTTTGCCATTTTCTTTCATGAGTTCATTTTCTTCATGAGTTTCTATATTACTTTTAACAATTAGATTTCTACCTGCATAAGAGAAGTAAACTAGTATCTACTGTTTTTCTATGTAGAATGTTTTAAAGACTATGTAGCTCTCTTTTTTTATATTTGTTTTTGTCTGCCTTTAAAAAATTATCTTTGAAGCCTTCTAAAATATTTGAATAAAAACAATGTTTTGATCTATTTCTAATTTTCTGAATTAACTGCTCTAAATATTTTTACTGATTTCATGAATATCATTAATGTAATTTCAAAATCACAATATCTTATTTGACTAAGCCATTTCACTTGAACTGAAAGTAGCTTCTACAATTATTAAATAGAAATACAAGATTAAAATTAGCATAAATTGAACAAGCATGGAGATCATGAGAGGCAAAAGGTTCAGTAAAACATCTATTTTTGATCTAAAATTTTTCGCTTCCATAATAAACAAAACAGGATAAAAACTGCCAATTACATTTTAAGATCTAAAATAAGGATACATCAGTTTTAATTATAAATGATGGAAAGCTGGTATCAATTTCAAAATATACTTGCTTTTGTTCATAATTTTTTTTTAAATCTCTCATTCCCATTTAATAATACGGCAAAGTGATTGTATGTTAAAGTTACCAGACAGGAAGTTTTATTATTTTACACCAAACATCACTTTCTTCCAGCTAATTTTCACTAAAGAAACATTCAATAAGTAATTTAAAAATGAAAGCCACAAAACATTAAACACATATTATAATAGGAAAAATAAAGCACTATGTAATTGGAGGAGTCTCAAAATAACTCAATTTTACCCTGGGAATGTATTTCAGATTCTCTTTAATTGATGTCAAATTAGCTGCCCAGGTTTCTAATAATAAAATATGATTAATTAACTTTTAGTACAATACACAAATGCAGTGTTATTTCAATTAGTATTTTGTATTTAGAGCATCCCACATTTCGCGTAACCTTTTAATACTAAATGTATCGAATATCAGGCTTCTTGTGTTTTTTTCCTCCTCTGTAGAACTATTATTATCTGGCAGTTGCTACTTTCTCTGCAAAAGCCACACCTGTTCTTTAAGCAAAGTAGCTGCAATTTCATTTGCTTCCTTCCCTCCTACAATATCTTCTAGCTCAGAAGAGAAAAATAGGACCTTCTAGAAGTAAAATATCTGACTGAAGAATAACTCTGTATACTCAGTGAGGACCAATTTCTTAGTTTCAATAGCTTCAAATTAACTATGTCCCTATCTAGTCAACAAATGAATTCCTTCTTTTACATTTTAGAGCTGACTTTCTAAACTTTTGTGGGTTTGAAGTGCTAATTATTTTAATCAAAATTAAGACATTCTAAAAGTGAAGGAACTGCTTTAACAAGGTTGGAAATCTTATTACACAAAATTTCTACTTCTAATGTATAAAAATTAATTACAGGGAAGTATTCAATAGCTGAAGCAACTATTACTTTAAATGTCAAAAACATCCTATAACGTATTTCAACACGGTTTGAAGATAAACAAGATTAGTTTAAAAGCCATAAGTGATTGAAGGAAATTTTCAAAATGTACCTAGCTTTATATATACAACTTTTAAAAATCACTCATTTCCATTTAACATAACTGCCAAGGGCTTGTGCATCAAAGCTGCCAAATAGGAACTTTTAGTTCTCTGCTTAACATTTCATCCATCTTCCTTATGGGCTGAGAAAGATTTATACCTAGAAGACAGTATCCAATAAGAAAAGGAAAAAAAAAAAAAGATAAAGCTGTTAAAGGAAAAAAATGCTAATAATAAATAGAACCATCTAACACCGATCATGTTGAATTGTGGTATGTGTATATGTATTGATTAAAATGTTTCTGGGAGATATATTGAGATAATAAAAAGAGAAAGGATGCACTTTCATTATATTCAGTATAAAATTAAACTACCTTACATAAATAATGCTTCAAAAAAGACTATTCAAAACTTCGCTAGCACAAATGTGAAATAATTTTAATTATAATATTTTATGAAAAATGTTTTTCAAATCAAGGAAAGACCTAAATACTGGTTTTATACTATAGATAGAAGACGATACATGAAGATCATTGTCATTTATTTCTCAAAGACAAGACAATGTTCATAACCTGACAGTTCAGTGTTAAAGAAGAGGAAAAAAAAGAAAACTTCCTTTTCCTCTGTTCTCATAATCTCCATGACTAGAAGACTTACATATAAATCATCTATTTCCGGGGAAAAGAAAAGTGAATGCAGATAAAATTAGTGTTTTAGACCTGACAGACCCTGTGGTGCTTCAAGCTAGTAAGTAGTGGGTGAGGGTGTCTTAAGGTGAAACTATTTCTGAAAATAATGGATGGAAACTAAGCTGCAGTGCAGTGTTTCTCCTTACAATTAAAAAAAAATACTTCCTTAGTTCATACAAAAATAGATTAGATTAAAAAATGGAAATCAATGAACTTTTATAAGATTTCTGTTGGCCCTGTGTAGGTATGTTTTTTTATTCTGTCTTAATTAAAATGATTCTATACTTACTTTACTTTAGCGGAGTAGAAACTACCTCATATAATGAATATTAACAAAAGAGAAAGCACTAGAGAGATAAATGACTGTCAGTGGACCAGGGCAAACTTGATAGGCTAGAATAGTTCTAATGGAAATGTGAAGACATTTTTATATCCCTAGAGACACAGTTCGGAGAAGGCAATGGTACCCCACTCCAGTACTATTGACTGGGAAATCCCATGGACAGAGGACCCTGGAAGGCTGCATTCATGGGGTCACGAAGAGTCAGACATGACTGAGCAACTTCACTTTCACTTTTCACTTTCATGCACTGGAGAAGGAAATGGCAACCCACTCCAGTATTCTTGCCTGGAGAATCCCAGGGACAGGGGAGCCTGGTGGGGTGCCGTCTATGGGGTCGCACAGAGTCGGACACAACTGATGTGACTTAGCAGCAGCAGCAGCAGCAGCAGCAGAGACATAGTTTCCTCCTGCTCTTTAGAAGACACTTTCTTTAAAACTAGCCTGATTTCAGTTCAGTTCAGTTCAGTCACTCAGTTGTGTCCAACTCTTTGCTACCCCATGAATCCCAGCACGCCAGGCCTCCCTGTCCATCACCAACTCCCAGAGTTCACTCAGACTCACGTCCATCGAGTCAGTGACGCCATCCAGTAATCTCATCCTCAGTTGTCCCCTTCTCCTCCTGCCCCCAGTCCCTCTCAGCATCAAAGTATTTTCCAATGAGTCAACTCTTCACATGAGGTGGCCAAAGTATTGGAGTTTCAGCTTTAGCATCATTCCTTCCAAAGAAATCCCAGGGCTGATCTCCTTCAGAATGGACTGGTTGGATCTCCTTGCAGTCCAAGGGACTCTCAAGAGTCTTCTCCAATACCACAGTTCAAAAGTATCAATTCTTCGGCGCTCAGCTTTCTTCACAGTCCAAATCTCAAATCCATACATGACCACAGGAAAAACCATAGCCTTGACTAGACGGACCTTAGTCAGCAAAGTAATGTCTCTGCTTTTGAATATGCTGTCTAGGTTGATCATAACTTTTCTTCCAAGGAGTAAGCGTCTTCCAATTTCATGGCTGCAATCACCATCTGCAGTGATTTTGGAGCCCTCAAAAATAAAATTTGTCACTGTTTCCATGTCATCCATTTGCCATGAAATGATGGGACTAGATGCCATGATCTTAGTTTTCTGAATGTTGAGCTTTAAGGCAAATTTTTCACTCTCCTCTTTCACTTTTATCAAGAGGCTTTTTAGTTCCTCTTCACTTTCTGCCATAAGGCTGGTGTCATCTGCATATCTGAGGTTACTGATATTTCTCCCAGCAATCTTGATTCCAGCTTGTGTTTCTTCCAGTCCAGTATCTCTCATGATGTACTCTGCTTATAATTTAAATAAGCAGGGTGACAATATACAGCCTTGACATAGTTCTTTTCCTATTTGGAACCAGTCTGTTGTTCCATGTGCAGTTCTGACTGTTGCTTCCTGACCTGCATACAGATTTCTCAAGAGGCAGGTCAGGTGGTCTGGTATTCTCATCTCTTTCAGAATTTTCCACAGTTTATTGTGATCCATACAGTCAAAGACTTTGGCATAGTCAATAAAGCAGAAATAGATGTTTTTCTGGAACTCTCTTGCTTTTTCCATGATCCAGCAGATGTTGGCAATTTGATCTCTGGTTCCCCTGCCTTTTCTAAAACCAGCTGGAACATCAGGAAGTTCACAGTTCATGTACTGCTGAAGCCTGGCTTGGAGAATTTTGAGCATTACTTTACTAGCATGTGAGATGAGTGTTATTGTTCAGTAGTTTGAGCATTCTTTGGCACTGCCTTTCTTTGGGATTTGCATCACTTAAATTTGTTTCAAAAACCTTAACTGAGATGTTTAATGATTAATATATCTGAGTATTTGATATGTGGAAAGTTGAAACACAAAATATGTGCACAGCCTTTCTCAGGGTCATTCCCACAAATCTTAATAAGTAAACTGAAATGTCAAGTCAATTTATGGCAACGTAAAGAAGACTTTTATATAATAATTATATTACAAAATTGTGCAAACAAATTTAGCATGAGTGTACGTTATTTGATGTCCTCATAAGTAGATATATTGCTTGTTCAATACCTGATTAAAATTTAAAATGTTTTTAACATCTAAATAACATTTAATTAAAAATAAAATGTTTTCCTTTGTTGTGCAGAAGCTTTTAATTTTAATTAGATCCCATTTGTTTAGTTTTGCTTTTATTTCCAGAATTCTGGGGGGTGGATCGTGATTTATGTCAGAGAGTGTTTTGCCTATGTTCTCCTCTAGGGGTTTTATTGTTTCTGGTCTTACATTTAGATCTTTAATCCATTTTGAGTTTATTTTTGTGTGTGGTGTTAGAAAGTGATCTAGTTTCATTCTTTTACAAGTGGTTAACCAGTTTTTCCAGCACCCCTTGTTATAGAGATTGTCTTTAATCCATTGTATATTCTTGCCTCCTTTGTCAAGGATAAGGTGTCTATATGTGTAGGATTTATCTCTGGGCTTTCTATTTTGTTCCACTGATATATATTTCTGTCTTTGTGCCAGTACCATACTGTCTTGATGACTGTGGCTTTGTAGTAGAGCCTGAAGTCAGGCAAGTTGATTCCTCCAGTTCCATTGATGAATGGATAAGAAAATTGTGGTACATATACACAATGGAGTATTACTCAGACATTAAAAAGAATACATTTGAATCCGTTCTAATGAGATGGATGAAACTGGAGCCGATTATACAGAGTGAAGTAAGCCAGAAAGAAAAACACCAATACAGTATACTAACACATATATATGGAATTTAGAAACATGGCAATGATGACCCTGTATGCAAGACAACAAAAGAGACACAGATGTGTAGAGTGGACTTTTGGACTCAGAGGGAGAGGGAGAGGGTGGGATGATTTGGGAAAATGGCATTGAAACATGTACACTCTCATGTAAGAAACGAATCACCAGTCTATGTCTGATGCAGGATACAGCATGTTTGGGGCTGGTGCACAGGGATGACCCAGAGAGACGTTATGGGAAAGGAGGTGGGAGGGGGGTTCATGTTTGGGAACGCATGTACACCCGTGGTGGATTCATGTCAATGTATGGCAAAACCAATAACAATACTGTAAAGTTAAATAAAGTAAAAATTAAAATTTTAAAAATTTTTATTTTAAAAATTTTAAAAATTTAAAAATTAAAAAAAATCAAAAGACTCATAGCACAGGTAAAAAAATAATTTTTTTAAAATAAAATGTTACATTTTCCTTATAGGGTCTAATTTACTCATAATATAGCACTGAGGGAATATTACATTTTATATGTTACATAATCTTGGTATCTGCCAAAAGCCATTAACAGTGGAATTAAATCCCAGTATCTATGATCCATTTAAATCTAAAACCCTATTATGTCTTCATTATTCTGTACATCTGTCCAGCCTATGACAATCATAGTTCTACTGGGTTAGCCAAAATTCAGTTAGATGTTATGGAAAAACCTGAATGAACTAGTTGGCCAACTCAGTATTATATACTGTTATTTCCTCTTGCTACTTATCTATTATGTGATGGCTGATAAGGTGCAGCTTCAGCAAATCAAGAAGATAAAGTTGGAAATAGAAGAGATACATAAAAGACATACTTCAGACACAGAACTGTGATGCTGTTCGTAAAAGAATTGCTGTGTATACATATGAGGCAGGGTTTACACATGATTTGGGAGGATGACATAATGGAGGAAATAAGATGAGAGAGGAAGAGATACAAGGACATGTTAAATGTGAACCTGTGGTTTTGAATTTAAGTGATCCCTTTAATAGAATTGTTTGTTTTAAGAAAAATGCCAACTCAAGAGACAAAAAACTGATTTCAGATATACTGTGTAGAAACAATTTAGACAGCATCCATGTAGAGATGTATGTCTGAGGCAAGGAAATACACTGCTTTGTTTCTGCTGATTCATCTATGCTAGAAATAAACCATGGAGGATCAGTGCCTCTATGAAGATGAAACCGCTGGGGAATCCATGTGGGCCCAGAGAGCTGCTTGTGAAAGAGCCACCAACTTCTTGGGGCTGGAAGCTGCAGCTCCTTGAGGACTCAAGCACGCCAGCCCCCATAACTCGCTGGTTCCAGGCCATCGGGGGTCTAATCTTGTCGTTCATCTTAGTTTAGGATCATTCACTGGTCTTCAATGGAAATGACAGACATGTCATTCCTCATGACCTGAGACTTCACATTCTGGCATTCATGAAGGGTTGCTCCCTATGTAACCTGGCAGCATCAGCTGCTAAACCAGCTGGCACCCACTGGGACTTGACTAATGCCATACCCAGTGGCCTGGCAATCAGATTTTGCCTTTTCCTGCTGTCACTCATGACAGTTAACTTCCTTTCTGAGTTTACCAAGTGAGGAAATGACATCTAATAATACGGAAAAGGAAAATTGTAAAATATTGGGGTGCTGGAGCGGCTGTGAGGAGATACCCCACATGCAAGGGCAAAAGAGAAGCCCCAGCAAGATGGTAGGAGGGGCAAAATCACATTTAGCATCAAACTACATACCTGCCAGAGATGCTCATAGGGCTTGAACAAACCTTGTGTGCACCAGGATCCAGGGATCCCATAGAGACTGAGCCAGAACTGTATTTGGGTGTCTCCCATGGAGTTACAGGTCAGCAGTGGCCTGCTGCAGGGGCAGGGGCTCTGGGTGCCTCAGACCTGGGTATGGCATAAGCCCTGTTGGGGGAGGTCACCAATAACACACCACAGAGCCACCAGAACTTACACAGGACTGGGGAAACAGACTCTGGGAGGACATAAACAACACCTTGGGCACACCAGGACCCAGGAGAAAGCAGCAGTGACCCCCCAAGAGACTGACCCAGACTTGCCCATGAGTGTCCAGGAGTCTCTGGTGCAGGTGTGGGTCAGTGGTAGCCAGTTGAAGGGTTGGGGGCACAGAGTGCAGCAGTCCCTGCATGGGACCTTTCGAAGGAGGTTGCCATTATCTTCATTACCTCCACCACAGTCTGGCACCAGGTAAATAATAATTGACTTCCCTGGTAGCTCAGATGGTAAAGCATCTACCTACAATGTGGGAGACCAAGGTTCGATCCCTTGGTCTAGAAGATCCCCTGGAGAACGAAATGGCAACCCACTCCAGTACTCCTGCCTGGAAAATCCCACGGATGGAGGAGCATGGTAGGCTACAGTCCTTGGGGTCCCAAAGAGTCAGACATGACTGAGTGACATCACTTGCACTTTCAAATAATAGGGAGGGAACACAGCCCCACCCTTCAACAGAAAATTGGATTAAAGATTTACTGACCATGGCTCCACCCGTCAGGAGGAGACCCAGTTTCCCCCTCAGTCAGTCTCTCCCATCAGAAAGCTTCCATGAGCCTCTTATGCTTCTCCATCAGAGGACAGACAGTATGAAAATCACAATAACAGAAAACTAGCCATTCTAATCACATGGACCACAGCTTTATCTAACTCAATGAAAATATGAGACATACCCTGTAGGGCCACCAAAGACAAACATCTCATGGTGGACAGTTCTGACAAAATGTGGTCCATTGGAGAAGGGAATGGTGAACCACTTCAGTTTCTTGTCTTGAGAACCCCATGAAGAGTATTAAAATGCAAAAGATAGGACACTGAAAGATGAACTCCCCAGGTTGGTAGGTGCCCAATATGCTACTGGAGGTCAGTGGAGAAGTAACTCCAAAAAGCATAAACAAATTGAGCCAAAGCAAAAACAACACCCAGTTCTGGATGTGACTGGTGATGGAAGAAAAGTCTGATACTGTAAAGAATAATATTGCATAGGAACCTGGAATGTTAGGTCCATGAATCAAGGCAAATTGGAAATGGTCAAACAGGAGATGACAAGAGTGAACATCAACATTTTAGGAATCAGTGAATTAAAATGGACTGGAATGGGTAAATTTAACTCAGATGACCATTATATCTACTACTGTGGGCAGGAATCACTTAGAAGAAATGGAGTAGCCCTCACAGTCAACAAGAGTCTGAAATGCAGTACTTGGATGCAATCTCAAAAACAACAGAATGACCTCTGTTTGTTTCTAAGGCAAACCATTCAGTATCACAGTAATCCAAGTCTATGCCCCGACCAGTAATGCTGAAGAAGCTGAAGCTGAACAGTTCTATGAAAATCTACAAGGCCTTCTAGAACTACCACTCAAAAAAGATGTTCTTTTCATTATAGGGGACTGGGAGGCAAATGTAGGAAGTCAAGAAACACCTGGATTAACAGGCAAATTTGGCCTTAAAGAACAAATGAAGCAGGGCAAAAGCTAATAGAGTTTGGCTAAGAGAATTCACTGGTCATAACAAACACCCTCTTCCAACAACACGAGAATATATACATGGACATCACCAGATGGTCAATACCGAAATCAGATTGATTATATTCTTTGCAGCCAAAGATGGAGAGGCTCTATATAGTTAGCAAAACCAAGACTCTTGGGTGCTGACTGTGGTTCAGATCTTGAACTCCTTATTGCAAAATTCAGACTTAAATTGAAGAAAGTAGGGAAAACCACTAGACCATTCAGATAGGACCAAAATCAAATCTCTTAATGATTATACAGTGGAAGTGAGAAATAGATTCAAGGTATTAGATATGATAGACAGAGTGCCTGAAGAATTATGTACAGAGGTTCATGACACTGTACAGAAGGGAGGGGTCAAGACAACCCTCAAGAAAAGGAAATGCAAAAAGGCAAAATGGCTATCTGAAGAGGCCTTAAAAATAGCTCTGAATAGAAGAGAAGCGAAAGGTAAAGGAGAAAGGGAAAGATATACCCATTTGAATGCAGTTCTAAAGAATAGCAAGGAGAGACAAGAAAGCCTTCCTAAATGATCAATGCAAAGAAATAAAGGAAAACAATAGAATGGGAAAGACTAGACATCTCTTCAAGAAAATAAGAAATGCCAAGGAAATATTTCATGCAAAGATGGACACAATAAAGGACAAAAATGCTATGCACCTTACAGAAGCAGAAGGAATTAAGAAGAGGCAGCAAGAATACATAGAGACCTATACAATAAAAATCTTCATGACCCATATAATCATGATGTTATGATCATTCACCTAGAGCCAGACATCCTGGAATGCAAAATCAAGTGGGCCTTACCAAGCATCACTATGAAAAAAACTAGTGGAGGTGATGGAATTCCAGTTGACCTATTTCAAATCCTAAAAGGTGATGCTGCGAAAGTGATGACTCAATATGCCAGCAAATTTGTAAAACTCAGCAGTGGCTACAGAACTGGAAAAGCTCAGTTTTCATTCCAATCCCAAAAAAGGCAAAGCAAAAGAATGCTCAAACTACTTCACAATTTCACACACTAGAAAAGTAACGCTCAAAATTCTCCAATCAGGCTTCAACAGTATTTGAACCGTGAACTTCCAGATGATCAAACTGGATTTAGAAAATGCAGAGGAGCCAGAGATCAAATTGCCAACATCCACTAGATCATCAAAAAAGCAACAGAATTTCAGGGAAACATCTAGTTCTGCTTTATTGACTATGCCAAAGCCTTTGACTGGGTGGATCACAGAAAACCATGGGAAATTCTTAAAGAGATGAGAATAACAGAACACCTGACCTGCCTCAGGAGAAATTTGTATGCAGGTCAGGAAGCAACAGTTAGAACTGGACATGGAACAACAGACTGGTTCCAAATAGGGAAAGCTATAGTCAAAGCTATATGTTGTTACCCTGCTTAGTTAGCTTCTATGCAGAGTAAATCATGAGAAATGCTGGGCTGGATGAAGCTCAAGCTGGAATCAAGATATCAGGTAAAATATCAATAACTTCAGATACACACATGATACCACTCTTACGGTAGAAAGTGAAGAGGAACTAAACAGACTCTCGATGAAAGTGAAAGAGGAGAGTGAAAAAGTAGGCTGAAACTCAGCATTCAGGAAACGGAAATCACGGCATCTGGTCCCGACACTTCATGGCAAATAGATAGGGAAACAATGGAAACAGTGACAGACTTTATTTTGAGGGGCTCCAAAATCACAGCAGATCATGACTGCAGCCATGAAATTAAAAGACATGTGCTTCTTGGAAGAAAAGTTCTGACGACCTAGACAGCATATTGAAAAGCACAAACATTACTTTGCCAACAGAAGTCCATGTAGTCAAAGCTATGGTTTTTGAGCACCGAAGAACTGATGCTTTTAAACGGTGATGTTGGAGAATACTCTTGAGAGTCCCTTGGACGGGAAGGAGATCCAACCAGTCCATCTTAAAGAAAATGAGTCCTAAATATTCATTGGAAGGACTGATGTTGAAGCTGAAACACCAATACTTTGGCCACCTTATGAGAAGAACCAATTCATTGGAAAATATCCTGATGCTGGCAAGATTGAAGGTGGGAGGAAAACTGGACGAGAGAGGATGAAATGGTCTGACGGCATCACCGACATGATGGACATGAGGTTGAGTAAATTTGGGGAGCTGGAGATGGAGAGGGAGGGCTGGTGTGCTGCAGTCCAGTTCAGTTCAGTTCAGTTGCTCAGTCATGTCCGATCTGCAACCACATGAATTGTAGCATGCCAGGCCTTCCTGTCCCTCACCAACTCCCGGAGTTCACCCAAACTCATGTCCATTGAGTTGGTGATGCCATACAGCCATCTCATCCTCTGTCGTCCACTTCTCCTCCTGCTCCCAAACTCTCCCAGCATCAGAGTCTTTTCCAATGAGTCAACTCTTCGCATGAGGTGGCCAAAGTACTAGAGTTTCAATGGACACCCAGGGCTGATCTCCTTTAGAATGGACTGGTTGGATCTCCTTGCAGTCCAAGGGACTGTCAAGGGTCTTCTCCAACACCACAGTTCAAAAGCATCAATTCTTCGGCACTCAGCCTTCTTCACAGTCCAACTCTCACATCCATACATGACCACAGGAAAAACCATAGCCTTGACTAGACAGACCTTTGTTAGCAAAGTAATGTCTCTGCTTTTCAATATGCTATCTAGGTTGGTCATAACTTTCCTTCCAAGAAATAAGTGTCTTTTAATTTCATGGCTGCAGTAACCATCTGCAGTGATTTTGGAGCCCAAAAACATAAAGTCTGGCACTGTTTCCACTCTTACCGTATCTATTTCCCATGAAGTGATGGGACCAGATGCCATGATCTTCGTTTTCTGAATGTTGAGCTTTAAGCCAACTATTTCACTATCCTCTTTCAATTTCATCAAGAGGCGTTTTAGTTCCTCTTCACTTTCGGCCATAAAGGTGGTGTCATCTGCATATCTGAGGTTATTGATATTTCTCCCAGCAATCTTGATTCCAGCTTGTGTTTCTTCCAGTCCAGTGTTTCTCATGATGTACTCTGCAGAGAAGTGAAATAAGCAGGGTGACAATATACAGCCTTGACATATGCCTTTTCCTATTTGGAACAAGTCTGTTGTTTCATGTCCAGTTCTAACTGTTGCTTCCTGACCTGCATATAGGTTTGTTAAGAGGCAAGTCAGGTGGTCTGGTATTCCCATCTCTTTCAGAATTTTCCACAGTTTATTGTGATCCACACAGTCAAAGGCTTTGGCATAGTCAATAATGCAGAAACAGATGTTTTTCTGGAACACTCTTCCTTTTTCCATGATCCAGTAGATGTTGGCAAATTGATCACTCTTTCCTCTGCCTTTTCTAAAACCAGCTTGAACATCTGGAAGTTCATGGTTCACGTACTGCTGAAGCCTGGCTTGGAGAATTATGAGCATTACTTTACTAGAGTATGAGATGAGTGCAATTGTGCAGCAGTTTGAGCACCCTTTGGTATTGCCTTTCTTGGGGATTGCAATGAAAACTGACTTTTTCCAGTCCCATGGCCACTGCTGAGTTTTCCAAATTTGCTGGCACATTGAGTGCAGCTCTTTCACAGAATCATCTTCCAGGATGTGAAATAGCTCAACTGGACTTCCATCACCTACACTAGTTTTGTTCATAGTGATGCTTGATAAGGCCCACTTGACTTCACATTCCAGGATGTCTGGCTCTAGGTGAGTGATCACATCATCTTGATTTTCTTGGTCATGATGATCTTTTTTGGACAGTTCTTCTGTGTTATCTTGCCATCTCTTCTTAATATCTTCTGCTTCTGTTAGGTCCATATAATTACTGTCCTTTATGAGCCCATCTTTGCATGAAATGTTCCCTTGGTATCTCTAATTTTCTTGAAAATATCTCTAGTTTTTCCCACTCTGTTGTTTTCCTCTATGTTTATATCTTTCCTTTTCTCCTTTGCTTTTCACTTCTCTTCTTTTCACAGATGTTTGTAAGGCCTCCCCAGACAGCCATTGTGCTTTTTTGCATTTCTTTTCCATGGGGATGGTCTTGATCCCTGTCTCCTGTACAATGTCACGAACCTCATTCCATAGTTCATCCAGCACTCTATCCATCAGATCTAGCCCCTTAAATCTATTTCTCACTTCCACTGTATAATCATAAGGGATTTGATTTAGGTCATATCTGAATGGTCTAGTGGTTTTCCCTACTTTCTTCAATTTAAGTCTGAATTTGGCAATAAGGAGTTCATGACCTGAGCCACAGTCAGCTCCCGGTCTTGTTTTTGCTAACTCTATAGAGCTTCTCCATCTTTGGCTGCAAGGAATATAATCAATCTGTTTTCTGTATTGACCATCTGATGATGTCCATGTGTAGAGTCTTCTCTTGTGTTGTTGGAAGAGGGTGTTTTCATGACCAGTGACTTCTCTTGGCAAAACTCTATTAGCCTTTACCCTGCTTCATTCCATATTCCAGGGACAAATTTGCCTGTTACCCCAGGTGTTTCTTGACTTCCTACTTTTGCATTCCAGTCCCCTATAATGAAAAGGACATCTTTTTCGGGTGTTATTCTAAAAGGTCTTGTAGGTCTTCATAGAACCATTCAACTTCAGCTTCTTCAGCATTACCAGTTGGGGCATAGACTGGATTTCAGTGATATTGAATGGTTTGCCTTGGGAACGAACAGAAATCATTCTGTCATTTTTGAGATTGCCTCCAAGTACTGCATTTCGGACCCTTTCGTTGACCATGATGGCTACTCCATTTCTCCTAATTGATTCTTGCCCACAGTAGTAGATATAATGCTTATCTGAGTTAAATTCATCCATTCCAGTCCATGGGGTCACAAAGAGTCAGAAATGACTGAGCGACTGAACTGAACTGAACTGAACTAAAGTGCCTTTACCTCCAAGGACAGAGGAGGCTGAGGAGAGTTTTGATAGGGAAACTCTTGAAACATGTGAAATTTTCAAGTGGAACAGCTTAGAGAAGTAGAAGAATGGCATTTTAAAAAGAAGAGATATAAGAAGAATGGCCACTTTATATGCACAAACTGAACAATATAGGAGTTTAGAGTACTGGGGACTGAAATGCCAAGAAGCTAGTTGAAAGAAGTTTAGAGTAGATGCTCAAAACATAGAAGTGCTTAAATAAAGCTATCAGTATTTTTATATTCACATAACATACAATCTACTGAAAATGATGACTACATTCATGTACTCAAAAATTGTTCATTAGCTATTATATGATATCACTGGGAACACAGTGATGCAAAATGGAAAGAATCTCAGAATTAATCTTTCAGTGAAGATAATTTCAGACACTGATCTCTTTATACCTATGTAACTTTATTAAATATAGTATATAATTTCCAGGCTTCCCTGGGCACTCAGTCATAAAAAACCCGTCTGCAATACAGGAGACATGGGTTCAATTCCTGGGTTAGGAAGATCTCTGGAGAAGGAAATGGCTACCCACTCCACTATTCTTGCTTGGGAAATCTCATGGTCAGAGGAGCCTGACAGGCCACAGCCCATGTAGTCACAAAAGAATCTGACAATACTTAGTGACTAAATAACAACAATATAATTGGTATAGTGACTGCTATGAATCTATATGAATTTTACAAAAAAATGGAATGTTAGCAATAAATGCATTTACCTTTATTGAGCAGTAATGTGAAAAAATTAGTGGTATCAAATAAATAATTAGGACAGGTATCCCTTAACGGGCTTTTCATTACATAGAGAATCCAAACCCCTTACCAAAGACCACACAGATGATCTTCTCCTTCCTAACTTTCCATACTTCCTTAGTCACTGAGTTTTTCTTTCCATTTTAGGAGCATGTCATGCTTATTCTACTAGAACTGTTTGCACCTGCTGTTTCATCTGTCTGGGATACCCTTTTCCAGCCTTGTACATGGTTCATCTATTTTAATTATCAATTGTCACCTATCATACTTCCTCATGAGTAACATTCTATCATGCCATTCTGGCCTACTTTTACCTACTACTTCTTTGACCTACTAGTATGGTCTACAACTTAGACAGCATATAAAAAAGCAGAGACATTACTTTGCCAGAAAAGGTCCATCTAGTCAAACCTATGGTTTTTCCAGTAGTCACGTATGAATGTGAGAGTTGGATCATAAAGAAAGTGGAGTGCCAAAGAACTGATGCTTTTGAACTGTGGTGTTGGAGAAGACTCTTGAGAGTCATATGGACTGCAAGGAGATCCAAGCAGTCAATCCTAAAGGAAATCAGTCCTGAATATTCATTGCAAGTATTGATGGTGAAACTGAAACTCCAATACTTAGGACACCTGATGCAAAGAACTGACTCTTTGGAAAAGACCCTAAAGGCAGGAGAAGGGGACAACATAGGATGAGATGGTTGGATGGCATCACCAACTTGATGGACACGAGTTTGAGCAAGCTCTGGGATTTGATGATGGATAGGGAAGCCTGGCATGCTACAGTCCATGGAGTCACAAAGAGTCACACACGACTGAATGACTGAACTGAGAACTGAACTGATGGCCTACTTATTTCATGCATATCACATATTACAATTATCAGTTATTTATTTACAAGTTTTCTTGGCTGTATTAATGTACGCATTTCCCTGCTTGCTTCTGTTCCTTTCAGCAGAATGGAGATGATGTACCTTGTCTATATTATTTAATCTAGTCAATTAAATCAAGATTTGGTAAATGAATGAATGAAATAATAGGTAAGAATTTGTATACTTACAATTAGCAGAACATTGACAGGCTTACATTATTATGTTCTATTTGTAACAGGAATACATGTACATAATAGAAATTTTAGAATATGTAGAAAAGGAGATAATACAAATCTACTATACAACCATCCAGAAACAAGTAACTTTACAGTTTGTTTTATTTACTTCTATTATTTTTTTCATGTTTTCACAGTTTAAATTATGTTTTTGAATACTATATTTCTTACCTAGCAGATGTCATAACTATGTTTCGTGTCATTAGAAATTCATTCTAAATATCATTACATTGTGTATTATCTCACAGTATAGAAGTTTCATACATAGTTGCTATTTTCTTCTTTTTCATAAAACTCTAGAGCCATCTTGACACACAATAACTGTCTACAACTCAATATATAATACTTATAATGAACCTCTAGAAGTAGAATTACTGAGTTAAATGGCATGATAAAGTACAGGCTCCTGATCCATACTACTAAATTACATCTAGTAAACTTTTTAGACTTGGACTTAGTGAAATATGAAAATGTCCATTTTAACATGGTCATCAACATGTAAAATGTTATTACAATATGTATTAATTGCAAATAATATCAAATTATATCTCAGTTCTTTTGAATGTATATATATTTTTTAATTTTTTTTAATATTAGTGAGGTGAGGTTGATTGTCAAGTGATTATCAACCATTTTAATTTCATCACACTTATTTACAAAATAATTAACAACTGATTCAATCTTAGGAAAAAAATTAGCACCTTCTAGGAAGAGTTGGTAAAGAATCAGCAGAAGACTCAGATTCCATTCCTGGGTAGTGAAGATCCCCTGGAGAAGGGCATGGTAACCCACTCCAGTATGCTTGTCTGGAGTATTCTGGGTACAGGGTAGCTTGGCGGGCTATAGTCCATGAGGTTGCAAAGAGTCTGAGAAGACTCAGTGACTAACACTTTCTCTTTCACTTTCATGCATAGTGTGTGTTTGTCACTCAGTCATGTCCAACTCTTTGTGATGCTATGCATGGTAGCCCACCAGGCTCCTCTGTCCACAGAATTCTCCAGGCAAGAATGCTGTAGTGGATAGTCATCCCCTTCTCCAGAGTATGTTTCCAACCCAGGTCTCCTGCATTGCACGTGGATTCTTTATCATCTGAGCCACCAGAGAAGCTCTCTATGAATAGTGAGAGCTGTAAATGATTTCAGTCTTAAAAATATAAGCTGAATAAACTGCAATGGAGTTATTATTAATAAATCTTACTCTACATCACATATTTGTCTCAACGTGATACAGTGATGGGTGATCCCAATAGGGCAAAAACAAAGAAAAAACAAAGCAAAACACTTCATGCAGGCTAAACGTGAAGGCATGCTTTGTTAAAGACATGAAAGAAGAATCCTGAAGGACTATTTGCAGAGCAAGGAGTAAGTGAAGGGTAGAGGAGTGTTTCCGGTTGAGAACGCTAAGAAGAGCTGAAGCGTAAGACCAGGAGTCTGATGTGGATAGAGTTTATCAACTAGAGTGCATGAGAGAGTCAGAGGGATAAGCGCTGGAAAAAGTAAGTGAAGTGAGACCCTGTACTGTGTTTTATGCAGTGGTTTTACACTTGAGCCAAAAGGTAGTTTGGAAAGTGTAGGAGCACAGATACAGCAGTGGGCTCATCCTGGCTAACACAAGGATAAGACTAAAGCAGAGCAAATATCCTAAGTAGCCCAAGTAACATTTGTGGAAAAATACCTATGCCCCAGAAGACAGGATACAGATAAGAAAGAAGCAAATTCGACATTTCACTGGTGGGGATGTGGTGGGGGAGACATGAGTGAGAAGAAAAATAATAGGAGAAGTTGGGCTAAGATGATTTCTACATTGGACCTGTGTGTTTGAGTTATAGTGACAGTGAGGTTAAAGTAGTAGAAATGAAGAACAATAAGTAATATATCAGATTAGGGAAACAATATACATGCTTTTCATAGTATATGCATACCTCTTACAACAGTGGCATTATAGTTTACCTTGATATTTACTAGCGATATGCCACCCTAAAAAGAGTCAGGCCTTTTTACCCAAACTTCACTCTATTATTTTCTAAATCTTAAATTTTTTAATAAAGGTTATATTCATTTAAATTGTACAACATGATGATTTGTTATTAATATACATGGTGAAATGATTACTACGGTCAAGCTAATTAACATACCAACTCCTCACAGTTACCACTTTGTTTCTATGATGAGTGCATGTGAACTCACTGTGAGTACATCTCCAGTTAATATCATCAATTACAGTCATCATACCTGTACATCAGTTCTCTGGCTTTATTCATCCTACATAAATGCATATGTGTTCCTTTGACTACCAGATCCCCATAAATCAATCCTTTCTACTTCCACTTTGTTGGTCACTATTCTGTGCTCGGTTTCTAAGAGTTTTTCCTTTTTTTTTTTTTTTTTTCTTTTAGATTTGATGTATAAGTGACATCATATAGAACTTGTCTTTGTCTGGCTTATTTTACTTAGCATTATGTCCTCCAGGTTCATGCAACTTGTTCCAAACAGCAAGATTCCCTTTTTTCTCATGGCTGAATGAAATTTTATATATCCTGTGCTTAGTTGTTCAGTCACGGCCAACTCTTTGTGACCGCATGTACTGTAGCCAGCCAGGCTGCTCTGTCCATGGGGATCTCCAGGCAAGAATACTGGAGTGGGTTGCCATTCTCTCCTCCAGGGATCTTTTGAACCCAGCTCTTCCACATTGCAGGCAGATTCTTTACTAGTTGATAGCACATTTATCTATCTATCTATCTATCTATCTATCTATCTATATATACAGAGAGAGAGAGAAAGAAAACGTGTGTGTGTATATATATATATACACACTTATTCTTTTAAAGAATATGTGTATTCATTATGTATTCTTATAAAGAATATGTCACATCACATATTCTTTATCCACTCATCTGTTGACAGACAGTTTTTTTCCAAGTCTTGCCTATTGTGAAAAATGGTGAAATGAACATGAGAGTGCAGATATCTTTTCAAGATACTGATTTAGCTTGCCTTGGATATATACCCAGAAATGGGTTTGCTGGATCATACTGCTACTGCTACTGCTGCTACTGCTACGTCACTTCAGTCGTGTCCAACTCTGTGTGACCCCATAGACGGCAGCCCACCAGGCTCCCCCGTCCCTGGGATTCTCCAGGCAAGAACACGGGAGTGGGTTGCCATTTCCTTCTCCCATGCATGAAAGTGAAAAGTGAAAGTAAAAAGTGAAAGTGAAGTCGCTCAGTCCTGTCTGACTCTTAGCAACCCCATGGACTGCAGCCTACTAGGCTCCTCCGCCCATGGGATTTTCCAGGCAAGAGTACTGGAGTGGGGTGCCATTGCCTTCTCTGACTGATTTAGCTTGCCTTGGATATATACCCAGAAATGGGTTTGCTGGATCATAACTGAGTTCTAATTTTGATTTCTAAAGAAGTTCCACACTGTTTTCCATAATGGCCATTCCAATTTACATTACCACCAACAGTATACAAGGGTTCAATTTTTTCATATCTTTACCAACAGCTGTTTTCCTTTGCCTTTTTGATGGTAGTCATTCTAACTTCTATGAGCAGATATTCCATTGAGGTTTTGATTTGCATTTCTCTGATGATTAATAATGTTGAGCACCTATTCACATATCCTTTGGCCATCTGTGTATCCTCTTTGAAAAATTTCTATACAGTTGTTTGCCTATTTTTACTTGGAGTTGTGGGGGAGTTTTTTGTTTGCTTATTTCTTTTTGCTATTGAGTTGCTGGAGTTCCTTATGTACTTTGGATACTAATCCTTTATCAATTGTATAATGTACAAATATTTTCTCCCATTCCTTAGACTGTATCTTTGTTCCATTGATCCATTTCCTTTCCATGCAGAAGTTTCTTAGCTTGATGTAATCTTGTTTTCTATTTTTGTTTTTGCTGCCTTTGCTTCAGGGCTCATATCCAGGAAAATGACTACCCTGTCCAATATCAAGAACTTTTCTCCATATGTGTTCTTCTAATAGAAGAAATGGACAGATTCCTAGAAACATATGGCTTACCAAGACTGAATAATGAAGAAGTAGAAAATCTGACCAAACTAATAGGGACAAAAGAAATTTTAGCAATTATCAAAAACTTTTCAACAAATAAAAGCCTCAGTTCAGTTCAGTTCATTCACTCAGTCATGTTAAACTCTTTGCGACCTCATGAATCACAGCACACCAGGCCTACCTGTCCATCACCAACTCCCGGAGTTCACCCAAACCCATGTGCATTGAGTCAGTGATGCCATCCAGACATCTCATCTTCTGTCATCTCCTCCTCCTGCCCCCAATCCCTCCCAGCATCAGGGTCTTTTCCAATGAGTCAACTCTTCGCATCAAGTAGCCAAAGTATTGGAGTTTCAGCTTTAGCATCAGTCCTTCCAATGAACATGCAGGACTGATCATCTTTAGGATGGACTGGTTGGATATCCTTGCAGGCCAAGGGACTCTCAAGAGTCTTCTCAAATACTATAGTTCAAAAGCATCAATTCTTCGGAGCTCACCTATCTTCATCCATTTTTTTTTTGGGGGGGGGGGGGCAAGAATACTGGAGTGGGTTGCCATTTTCTTCTCCAGGGGATCTTCCCGACCCAGGGTTTGAACCCAGGTCTCCCGTATTGTAGGCAGATGCTTTACCATCTGAGCCACCAGGGAAGGAAGTCCCAAATAAAAGCCTAGAATGTGGTAATTTTACAGAAGACTTCTACTGAACACTTCAGTTCAGTTCAGTCACTCAGTCGTGTCCAACTCTCTGCAACCGCATGAACTGCTGCATGCTAGGCCTCCCTGTCCTTCACCAACTCCCGCAGTTCACTCAAACTCACCTCCATCGAGTCGGTGATGCCATCCAGCCGTCCCATCCTCTGTCATCCACTTCTCCTCCTGTCCCCAGTCCCTCCCAGCATCAGAGTCTTTTCCAATGAGTCAACTCTTCTCATGAGGTGGCCAAAGTACTGGAGTTTCAGCTTTAGCATCATTCCTTTCAAAGAACACCCAGGACTAATCCCCTTTAGAATGCACTGGTTGGATCTCCTTGCAGTCCAAGGGATGCTCAAGAGTATTCTCCAACACCACAGTTCAAAAGCATCAATTCTTCAGCGCTCAGCTTTCTTCACAGCCCAACTCTCATATCCATACATGACTACTGGAAAAACCATAGCCTTGACTAGACAGACCTTTGTTGGCAAAGTAATGTTTCTGCTTTTCAATACGCTCTCTAGGTTGATCATAACTTTCCTTCCAAGGAGTAAGTGTCTTTTAATTTCATGGCTGCAATCACCATCTGCAGTGATTTGGGAGCTCCCCAAAATAAAGTCTGACATTGTTTCCACATCTATTTCCCATGAAGTGATGGGACCGGATGCCATGATCTTAGTCTTCTGAATGTTGAGCTTTAAGCCAACATTTTCACTCTCCTCTTTCAGTTTCATCAAGAGGCTTTTTAGTTTCTGCCATAAGGGTGGTGTTATCTGCATATCTGAGGTTATTGATATTTCTCCCGGCAATCTTGATTCCAGCTTGTGCTTCTTCCAGTCCAGCATTAACTCTTAGCTGCCAACAGCTAGCTAAACATCCAGTAATGACTGTTCACTTTACAGACACAGAACACCAAACAGTATACAGTGCACAGACCTCTTCTTCTGCCCATTCAGAAGGCTGACAACATCGTTTTAACAAATTTCCTTCACCATCCTGTGCCTGCTTCTTCTAAGTCATACTCATAACAAAATACTCAAAGTATTCCACAGAAGACCTCACCTTTTTTAACAGGAGTTAGAAGGCAGCAGAGACATGGGAATAGAAATAGTTAACAGTAACATCTCAAAGTAGACTTTACTGTCTTGTCTGACAACACACCTGAACACTAAAAATACCTAAAAGACATAGGTGAGATTAATTAGAAGACCACTTAAGATTATTCAACTCTTCTGAAACATTTCTATTGAATCTGTTCATATCATTGTCTAATAAAAGCCTGTGGCTATAAAAGGACTTAATCTTTCCACAGAAACTTCCCTGAAAAAAAGCACTGCCATGATTAAGTTTCAAATATTAGTACAGATCATACATGGTTAAAAAAAAAAAAAAAAGATGTATACAGACTTTCAGGGAGTTAACCAAGATGGCAGATAAGTGGCATCTGATTCCCCCTCCTCCCATATGTGTACCAAGTGTACAGCTACAAATGAAGTAATTCCTTCTGAAAGATACCTGGAAACCAACTCAGGAACTCTACACATCCAGCAAATGAGAAAATACATACATTGAAACAATCGGAAAAGGCTGAGATGGACTCTCACTGTAATTACTGCTCTTGATACAGTGTCATAAAATTAAGAGGGGACGTTAACTCCTACCCAGGAGACAGGCCTCCAAACACATAACTTAGAAAGCTAATAGGATTTCCATCCACAATACACAAAAGACTTCAGCAAACAAGGCAATTCTTGGTGGATACCTGAGCACAAACCTTGGCTATTATTACCCCAGGGCTCAGAGCAGAGAGACCAGGCAAATATTGTCTAACCACATATTTTAAAAGCTGCTGTGAGAGTAAGGCTCCTTTAATAGCACACATCTCAGGACCAGTGGCAAGACTTGGAAATCAGGTACCAGGGGCTTCCCCAGTAGCTCAGTGGTAAAGAATCTGCCTGTCATTGCAAGAGACCTAGGTTCGATTCCTGGTTTTGGAAGGTTCCTGGAGAAGGAAATGGCAACCCACTCCAGCATTCTCGCCTGTGAAATCCCATGGACAGAGGATCCTGGTGGCCTGCAGTCCATGAAGTCACAAAAAGGGTTGGACATGACTTAGTGACTAAACAATAACAAAAGGTGGCAGACCCTTCCCCGCCCTCTCCCTTCAGCCTCATCCAAGTTGCCTGGAAGGCACTTGTACACTCCCTGGAAGGCGCTTGTACACTCCCCTGTGCCTAGCTTCTGTGGCTGCTGCCTGAGGACAGGTCCTGGCCTGCCAGACTCTGAGAGCCAGTGGGACTTGCCTTAGGAGACCCAGAAGCATGCCCCTACAGCTATACACCTTGGCCCAGCTTAGAAAGTGAAAGTGAAATTCGCTCACTTGTGTCCCACTCTCTGCGGCCCCATGAACTGTACATTCCATGGAATTCACCAGGCCAGAATAATGGAGCAGGTAACCTTTCCCTTCTCCAGGGGATCTTCCCAACCCAGGGACTGAACCCAGGTCTCCGCACTGCAGGCGGATTCTTTACCAGCTGAGCCACCGTAGTTGTTGCAATAGAGCAAATTTAACCTTAAAAACCATTCTAAACTTGAGTTTACTAGGACTTTCTTCATGAATGAAAATAATATTTAGATTGCTACTGAGATAAGAATATATTTGCATATGTTATTTCTAAATCTCTATTCTAATATATTTAAATTTCTCTAAGAAGTGACAGTTTTAATACAAAAATTTTTTAGTCTTTCAACTCATGTAATGGAATACTCAAGGAAAACGCTTTTATATACTTGAACATCTTCACTATCTCAAAAAATATGTCTTCCTTCTTGTTGAAAATAAATGGGATTAATAAACTATGGCAATTATTCCTAAAGCAAGGTACAGCAAAGCTCTGCAGAGCCCTTCCACAAAATGAATTACATCAATAGCAAGAAGAAAACAGAATACAGACAAATACAAAGTAAAATAAAGTAAAAATAAAAATTAAAAAAAAATTCTTAATAATCACTTCAAAAAAAAAATTCTTGTCAGAAAGTCACCCTATATTTAAAAGTTATACATGCCTGAATTTTTGCTGTTTTGTTTAATGTGTTTATGAATAAAAAAAAAAGGATTCTGATCCCTGGTGACTCGAATGAGATACAGAATCTATGATTCAATGTTAACATGAAGACTATTTTAAACAGACATACAGCTTTGACTGTACACAAACTCTGGCATTTGATGTCTGACCCAGAACAAGTAATAAGAGGGATAAGGACACAGTTTACCTTGGAAAAAGTTTCAATTGCTTGAGACATTTTTGCAGTGAGTTGTGGGAAAACCCATCTTGCAGGCTCTCTGTCTAAATGTCTCTATCACCCTGGGCAGGTGAGGCTGCTTTAGATAACCTAACAATCCCACTAACAGCAGAGATCAGACTCTGTGTAAGTTAAGTAGAAGCTTTTAATGTTATTTTTTTATCAGAAATGAAATAACCTAGAAACAAACTTCCAATTGTCCTGCTATACTAATTCGTGCTGTGCTGTGTTTAGTCATTCAGTTGTGTCTGACTCTTTGTCATTCCATGGACGATAGCCCACCAGGCTCCTCTGTCCCTGGTGATTTTCCAGGCAAGAATACTGGAGAGGGTCGCCATGCCCTCCTCCAAGGCATCTTCCCAACACAGAAATCAAACCCAAGTCTCCTGTACTGTAGGCAGATTCTTCACCATCTGAGCCACCCCACCAGGGAAGCCCATAAGTAATTAGTGTGGTGGGCAGGGGGGTGGGGAATAAAACAAGGTAACAACAGAAATACTTGAAGCTGAGTTCAAGCTCTTAACTGAAAATACAATAATGTTTCATTGTGTAGTTGTGCTGTTAAGTTAAGTTGTTTTTGACTAGAAACATTTTATTTTTAACTAATAGGGTGATAATATATATAGATATATAGATACAGATACAGAGATATATCACAGAGAACACATATACAGCCCTGATAAATCATGTACAATGTATGGGATTCTGATATATGGTAATAAAGCTAAATCTCTATTTCTCAAAATCTTGAGAAAAATGGAGGAGCATATTTTGTTCATCTGCATCTCTGATTATAATTTTGTTATAAAGAGACAGGTGTAATAAACTATTGTAACCCATGAAGACTGCACTTTACTCAGTTTGGTTCAGTTCAGTCGCTCAGTCATGTCTGACTCTGCAACCCCATGAATAGCAGCACACCAGGCCTCCCTGTCCATCACCAACTCCTGGAGTTCACTCAGACTCACGTCCATCAAGTCGGTGATGGCATCCAGCCATCTCATCCTCTGTCGTCCCCTTTTCCTCCTGCCCCTGATCCCTCCCAGCATCAGAGTCTTTTCAAATGAGTCAACTCTTCGCATGAGGTGGCCAAAGTTTGGAGTTTCAATTTAGCATCAGTACTTCCAAAGACTGGTGGTGTCATCTGCATATCTGAGGTTACTGATATTTCTCCCAGCAATCTTGATTCCTGTTTGTGCTCTTCCAACCTAGCATTTCTCATGATGTACTCTGCATAGGAGTTAAATAAGCAGGGTGACAATATACAGCCTTGAAGTACTCCTTTTCCTATTTGGAACCAGTCTGCTGTTCCATGTCCAGTTCTAACTGTTGCTTCCTGACCTGCATATAGGTTCCTCAAGGGCAGGTCAGGTGGTCTGGTATTTCCATTTCTTTCAGAATTTTCCACAGTTTATTGTGATCCACATAGTCAAAGGCTTTGGCATAGTCAATAAAGCAGAAATAGATGTTTTTCTGGAACTCTCTTGCTTTTTTGATGATCCAGCGGATGTTGGCAATTTGATCTCTGGTTCCTTTGCCTTTTCTAAAACCAGCTTGAACATCTGGAAGTTCACGGTTCACATATTGCTGAAGCCTAGCTTGCAGAATTTTGAGGATTACTTTACTATCGTGTGAGATGAGTGCAATTGTGTGGTAGTTTGAGCATTCTTTGGCATTGCCTTTCTTTGGGATTGGAATGAAAACTGACCTTTTCCAGTCCTGTGGCCACTGCTGAGTTTTCCAAATTTGCTGGCAAATTAGGTGCAGCACTTTCACTGCATCATCTTTCAGGATTTGAAATAGTTCAGCTGGAATTCCATCATCTCCACTAGCTTTGTTCATAGTGATGCTTTCTAATGCCCACTTGACTTCACATTCCAGGATGTCTGGCTCTAGGTGAGTGATCACACCATTGTGATTATCTGGGTTGTGAAGATCTTTTTTGCACAGTTCTTCTGTGTATTCTTGCCATCTCTTCTTAATATCTTCTGCTTCTGTTAGGTCCATACCATTTCTGTCATTTATTGAGCCCATCTTTGGAAGAAATGTTCCCTTGGTATCTCCAATTTTCTTGAAGAGATCTCGAGTCTTTCCCATTCTGTTGTTTTCTCTATTTCTTTGCATTGATTGCTGAGGAACTCTGCATTCAGAGGCTTATATCATTCCTTTTCTCCTTTGATTTACCGTGTATAATCTTTAAAGCCTTATACTATGGTATTCTATCAGAGATTAAAGGAGATAAGTAACAGTGGAGTTATTACATGCTATTTTGCTATGAAATGAAGATTATTTCCAAAAATGTTACGTAAAATCATCAAGTATTTTAGATTTATTGAAATCGTTTTCCATACAAGGGCCAGGATCTAGATATCCTCCAATTCTAACCTCTGCTGCCACAGTCTTTCTCAGCCACTATGTGCACTATTAACCCACCACCCACAAGACTGACAACAGAAAGAATATTTAGTTGGCAGCAGGATTGGTAAAGGTGAAATTAATGGACTTACAATATAAAACATTCATTTCAACACTTTAAACAAGTTTAAATAATTTAAGATATTTCTACTGATATATATTGAAAATTTATTTATTCTTTCAACCCCAAATCTAATTTATACTATTCATAAGAAATATTTAAATTATACTATTTAACTTCTAACATTGTTGGGAAATTAGATCAAATGTAGTTGGTTTAAAATTTCAAGAATTATTTCAGAAGCATTGCGAGTTTAACTTAGTTTTTAATTTATTAGATGTTTTAAGAAACATAATTAGATGTTTTAGGAAAATATAATTTCATGTGTCAATCAGAGAACTATAACTGAGGTTATAGTTTTGTGGACTATTTTGCAAATGTACTCTTTTAAAAAAATGATATTCTATATGCTTTCCACACATTCTCAGATTAATGTGATATACAACTTTCAGAAAATCCTCAGAAAACAACTGATAAACCAAATGGAGCCACAAATCTCCCCAAACCCAAGGGGTATGTGAAACAATCATCCAAATTTCTGATTCTTCTACCTGAATGGATTCACCCATTCCCCAAATGTGCTAAATATTTTGTTTTTCCCTACTTAGTAAATGGCATTGCCATCTACCAGTTTCTCAAGTCTCTATTGTTTCACACATCAAGAAAATGATACTCTTAAACCATAAATTGGATCATGATACTGTATTTCACAAACTTGTTTAAAATCTTTTAAAATTTTTATCTGTGTTTTAAAAACATATGTCCGTCTCACTAGAATACAAACTATATGAGGAAAGAAGCAGAATTTCTTCTGTTGGTTCTTTGCCCGTTTCTTGTATGCATAAATCATGACAAAACAACATCAAGAAACAAGCAATTTAAAATAAAGGAAGCAGTATGAACTATGCCACTAAACATACAGAAGAGATGCAAATATCCAAGAAGATATGCTAGTGCTAAGACTTAAAGAGATTGAATTTAAAAGAGAATGTCAAGTGTTTTCCCTAAAATGTTCATTTATTCTTCACATTGTTAAGTATATAAATTAATAGGAGGAAAAGCAGTATAGATTTATATAAAATTAATTTATATGAAAATACAGACACAGACCACACACAATAAAAAATGAAATTCAAATGATCAATGAAAACACAAAAAAATTCTAATTCTCCAGCAATGAAAGAAAAGTGAATTGAAGTAAAATGTAAAAATATTCATACTATTACCAGCTTTGAATTGTGAAGGATTCAGGAATGATCCCAATGTCGTTCTAGGGTAAAAATTAGTAAATGCTTCTGGAGGAAAATTTGACCATATGAATAAAAAGGTTAACAAATTCAATACAGCACACTGTGGTGGTTCTCAAATTAGATAACTTTTATAGCATCTCTCACATCAAACGTCCTATTTCATAACTGACTCCATTTAAAAGGCAGTGCAATCAAAATTCTTAATTTTCAGCAATTATGCTCATTTCTTTTTCTGAACACTGTCTCCTTTATTTTGCTTCCCACATTTTACTTTGTGGGACTAGTATTTATGTGCTGACATTTTTTTTCTTTTCTATGAAGAGTATGTTCCTCAATGTCAACACTGATTACTAGTTTTATATTTTCAGGTCAGTTCAGTTGCTCAGTTGCATCCGACTCTTTGTGACCCCATGAACTACAGCATGCTAGGCCACCCTGTCCATCACCAACTCCCGGAGTTTACTCAAACTCATGTCCATTGAGTCGCTGATGCCATCCAACCATCTCATCCTCTGTTGTCCCCTTCTCCTCCCACCATCAATCTCTTCCAGCATCAGGGTATTTTCAAATGAGTCAGTTCTTTGCATTAGGTGGCCAAAGTACTGGAGTTTCAGCTTAAACATCAGTCCTTCCCATGAATACCCAGGACTGATCTCCTTTAGGATGGACTGGTTGGGTGTCCTTGCAGTCCAAAGGATTCTCAAAAGTCTTCTCCAACACCACAGTTCAAAAGCATCAATTCTTCGGTGCTCAGCTGTCTTTATAGTCTAACTCTCACATCCATACATGACTACTGGAAAAAACTATAGCCTTGACTAAATGGAGCTTTGTTGGCAAAGTAATGTCTCTTTTTTTTTCAATATGCCATCTAGGTTGGTCATAACCTTCCTTCCAAGGAGTAAGTATCTTTTACTTTCATGGCTTCAATCACCATCTGCAGTGATTTTGGAGCCCAGAAAAATAAAGTCAGCCACTGCTTCCATTGTTTCCCCATCTATTTCCCATGAAGTGATGGGACCAGATGCCATGATTTTAGTTTTCTGAGTGTTGAGCCTTAAGCCAACTTTTTCACTCTCCTCTTTCACTATCCTCAAGAGGCTCTTTAGTTTTTCTTCACTTTCTGCCATAAGGATGGTGTCATCTGCATATCTGAGGTTATTGGTATTTCTCCCAGCAACCCTGATTCCAGCTTGTGCTTCCTCCAGCCCAGCATTTCTTATGATGTACTCTGCACACAAGTTAAATAAGTAGGGTGACAATGTACAGGCTTGATGTACTCTTTTTCCTATTTGAAACCAGTTTGTTTTTCCACATCCAGTTCTAACTGTTGCTTCCTGACCTGCATACAGATTTCTCAAGAGGCATGTCAGGTGGTCTAGTATTCCCATCTTTGTCAGAATTGTCCACAGTTTATTATGTTCCACACAATCAAAGATTTTGGCATACTCAATAAAGCAGAAATAAATGTTTTTCTGGAACTCTCTTGCTCTTTCAATGATCCAGCAGATGTTGGCAATTTGATCTCTGGTTCCTCTGCCTTTTCTAAAACCAGCTTGAACATCTGGAAGTTCACGGTTCACGTATTGCTGAAGCCTGGCTTGCAGAATTTTGAGCATTATTTTATTGCATGTGAGATGAGTGCAATGGTGCAGTAGTTTGACCATTCTTTGGCATTGCTTTTCTTTGGGACTGGAATTAAAACTGACCTCTTCCAGTCCTGTGGCCACTGCTGAGTTTTCCAAATTTGCTGGCATATTTAGTACATCACTTTCATAGCATCATCTTTTAGGATTTGAAATAGCTCAACTGGAATTCCATCACCTCCACTAGCTTTGTTTGTAGGGATGCTTCCCAAGAGTCACTTGACTTCACAATCCACGATGTCTGGCTCTAGGTGAGTAATCACACCATAGTGGTTATCTGGGTCATAAAGATCTTTTTGGAACAGTTCTTCTGTGTATTCTTGCCACCTCTTCTTAATATCTTCTGCTTCTGTTAGCTCCATACCATTTCTGTCCTTTATTGAGCCCATATTTGCATGAACTGTTCCCTTGGTATCTCTAATTTTTTTGAAGTGATCTCTAGTCTTTCCCATTCTTGTTTTCCCATTTATATTTTAATTCTACCCATTTTAAATTGTATACTTTATGAAAGACATTAGGCTAAGGTTACACATCTGTAGATGTGTTATTATATTTAACTAATCTGTCCTTTAAAAGATGTGATAAAGTTGTTATTTTTATGTCCACTCCCGTATGAATAAATGGAAGTTCAATTAATTAAAGTCCTTTGCCAAAAGCTATACAGTTTGGTAATTGCAGGGAGTGCCAGAATGTAATCCCAGTCTGTTTGACATTCACTCCACTGTATTGCTGTCATGACAACCTGTTATACATGGCTTTGTAGATATGTATACATACAGAGATTGCTTGATAGAGTAATGCTCACTAGAAATAAACCTGGGTAGTCCTAGGTGCTGATTAAGCAGTTAACATGCCTGCAATAACTACTAAATGTAAGATAACTGTGTGATAGAAAAAAATATATATATATGTTTGGTCTGCTACCAACTCATGGCACAGAGTTCTTAAAACCCTTGTAATCTTCTAAGTGATAAGAATGCTAACAGCAACTCTTGTATTAATATTTGTCATTGACACTGTACCTGACAAAGGCTCTGAAGTCACAAGAGCACTGGAAGCATGTTTTGTCCAACTGGGGTGACTCTGGGTGGGCTCCTAGATAGCACCTAGATGACAATGGTCACTGAAAAACTAAGCCATGATTAGGAACTTGGAATTTTCAGCCCCAACTCTCATCCTCCAGATAAGGACAGGAACTTAACAGGGACTTAAAAATTGATCATGCCTATGTGTTGAACCTTACCTCAAATCCTTAAAGTAAGGAATTCAGAAAAGCATCAGAGCTTCCCTGATAGCTCAGTTGGTAAAGGATCTACCTGCAATGCAGGAGACCTTGTTTCGACTCCTGGGTCGGGAAGACTAGAGAAGGGACAGGCTACCCACTCCTGTATTGTTGGACTTCCCTTGTGGCTCAGCTGGAAAAGAATCCGCCTGCAATGTGGAAGACCTAGGTTTAACCTTTGGGTTGGGAAGATACCCTGAAGAAGAGAAAGGCTATCCACTCTAGTATTCTGGCCTGGAGAATTCCATGGGCTCTATATAGTCCATGGGGTCACAAAGAGTTGGATACAACTCAGTGACTTTCACTTTCAAGTATTATGAACTGTAATATAAATGAAACAAAAGTGAATAAATAATAAAGAGATAGATGCATATATGAGATGATTTCAGTGTACTGTGGAGTTTCCCAAAGAGCATCAAGATACAACTAAAATAAAAATGCAATCAAGTTTTCTTGGATTTTATATTATAAGGAGATAGTTTAAAAAAATATGCAAGGAGATAATTCTTGATATAATAAATTGGAAATTTATTGAAAGTTTTTTCTGGAAGAAAGTGATATAGCGGATCCTGCTTGTGCCTCACACCACATTCCTCTGGCTTATCTATGATTATTTCAGCTACAGATATAGGGGGCAATGCTCAAGCTAACTGGCAGCATTTCATTTCAAGGACATTGTACTACCTGGAGATACAGGGCAGTTGACATGTCTGATAACCTTCAACCAGAAGGACCAGGAGCTAGTAGAGAAAAGCTTCAGCCTCCTGATTTCAAATGGACAGTTTTGAAGGTCAGTTTTTATATCTCTTCAGGGTATTCCCAGGTGCTCATGGTTGTAACCAAGGCAGTCATACACTCTAGTCTTTCCTTCTTCTCTGCTTTATTTTCCCCATGTCTTCACTACTGTTTTCCATAATTACCTGTAAATAAACTCCTGCACAGAAGATGTTGCTTCAGGTTCTGCTTTAAAGGCAACTCTTACAAATACAGATGATAAAGTATTAAAAAATAAATTCAAGAATAATTTAGATAAATTAAGGGCTGATAAATGTATGAGGATGTTAGTTTCTATATCCACCACGAAATAAGACCACATACAAGGTAAACCTGTTGTTTGCAAAGGGTACAGTTTTTCAGGTTGATGAGCCAATGTTTCTATATACTGTGTGTATTATGAGAAAAATAATTTCAATTACAGTTCAGTTAATATATATTTTCCCCAGAATGTGACAATAGCCTTTCATATCACTATTGAAGCAAATTTGAGATTTGTCTTTAATATTGGCATTTACAAAGTTTGTATAAATGACTTTTGTAAGTCTCATTATTTAAAAGTCTAGTGTAATTCACCTGAAATTACAAAGGGATAGAATGGAAAATAGATAGTAAAGAGAATGCAAATCAGTAGAAGTTTCTTATACCTGATTTGGAAATCAATCTTAGTTAGACAAAATTTCAGTGATGGTTATCTGCAGAATATTGGTAAGGCACTCATTTTATTTAGTGTGAAAAATAAAATAACCTAACACAATACAGTGTTCTAGCTTTGACATTACCTTCACAATATTGAAATTAGCTATGGCTTTAGATCCCTGAAGGGCGCTTAAATATAATTTGGTTAGCTACCTCTCTCAAAACTTAATATAATTCATGGATATTTTAGGCTTTCAGGGAAGTGGTAAATGTATTATCTCTATAAATATCTTAATCAATAATTGTTCCAACCAAAGTGTATGCACTCAGAATCTAGTCTTTCTTGCTAATTCTTTCTATAATAGACAATTTTCATTTAAATTGTTTTTATTTTTATAAATTCATGTCTTGATACTTTCAATTAGAATTCTAACCCTAATCTGCAGCTTATGTTTATGGAAAATTTAGTTCATTTCCTATAAAAAACATATTTCAGATTATGATATAAACTTCGTGAGGTCAGAAATGCCTCAATTATTTTTCTGATAAAATTTGCAATGCTTCCATTTCATACGCAGTATATAATAGGTATTTAATAAATCTTAATAATTAATAAAATATTGAACTTTTTCAATGAACACTGAAAAATACTCTGTTTTACAGATCTCAATGACTCAAAGGTATAGCGTAAAATTCAGTGTGATACTGAAATCTTTGTTGTAATGATTATGTTTTTTACTTTGTTAAACATTAGTCATAGGTTAGGTTCTGTTGTTACAGTTTTCATTAAAGTATATTTTACTGAATGTAATTTTCAGGTAGAATCTTAAACTATGATATTAGAAAATAAATTTGATTACTTTCTTGTGGGACAAAGTTAACAGATTACCTTGTAGGAAATACAGGCATGCAAAGTAACATGTTCAGTGAACTGAAGAGCTGAATATTTTTGCCATTAAAATTTTCTGAGCTTGACTGTCTAGTGAGGACCTATAGAAGTGCTGTAAGCATCAAGAATCTGTCTTATTAATTAGGATTCACAAGGAATCCACAAAATCTTTATATAATACATTAAAAGGATTCATAGTATTCAAAACCTCATCAGCTTACTGCATTTATACTACTTAATCTAACAATATACATATATATAACTTGAAATAATAAATATATATATATACACATATATGCATATCTTATTTCCACCTGTATTTTCCAAATTCCAATGAAGAATTTTAATTAAATATAAAAAATAATTATAATCTGATGGATTAAATGAGGCCATAATTCAATATATAGGTTCCTGACCCATATATCTACCAGAAGAATCTCTTGTCTGCAAATTTCAGCAATTATGTACCCAAGTGACTCTTCCTAACTCTCTGTAGTCCTTAACCCCAAAACATAAAAATCACCACAAAGAAAATAAGTTTATCAGATTATATTACTATCTATATTCTGGAAATATCAGGAACACCTTTCAAATATCCTCTTTTTAAAAGAAAGGAAAATTAGGATAGGAATCACTTCTCTTCTAAGTTTCTTGGCTCAACAACTCCTACAGTCACAATACTCCCACATACAAAATACATTATTTCACTCATACAAACTATAGACAAAGGCTCGACTTCTGATATACATGGGACAAAATTCATGGTGTGTCCTGTGCAGTTGCATAGAGCCACATGCTTAGGATCTCATGCTTGTTTTAAGAGTCCACCATCAACATCTTGAAAGTCTTAATATTTTAACTAGGGGGCTCTCATTTTTCACTCTTCACTGGGTTCTGAAAATTATGTAGCTGGTAGTAAAGAGATATTTTTTCTTTAATTTGATTAATATTATCTATGAAAAATTAGACACATTAGACTGTTTCCTGACCATCTATGTTGGTCAGGATGAGCTAAATTATGTTGTAGTTACAAACTACTAAAATCTCAGTGACTTAAACAACAAATAAAAGATTGATTTCTTAGCCATGTTATATGACCATCTGGGGATTCACACTATATTATTCCTGATATCCATTTCTAAAATATTACTAAGCCATTAAAAACAGGAGATTTTAACCTTTAGAGATGAAAGGTTATAGTGATCAGAATCCTTGCCAGGAGAACACAAAACTTCTTCAATAGTGGGAAAAATCAACTCCCCCTGTATCAAAACTCAGACTAACTCATTACTAATAAGTGAATGAAAAGAAGGGAACTTATGAAATCTGTGCTGTTGAAGATAGTCTAAAATGCTAAATGAGAGTATTTTTGAATGGTTATACCCCAATAATCTGGAGAAGGGAATGGCTATCAACTTCAGTATTCTTGCCTGGAGAATTTCAAGGACAAAGGAGCCGGGCAGGCTACAGTTCATGAAGTTGTAAAGAGTCAGATGCAACTGAATGAGTAAGACACACATAGCAAATCTACTATAGCACTGTGAGGTTCTCGCAGCTATTTGTTCTCCAAGGTGAACACTGTTTTCAGTGTTTCAACAGGATTTATTACTTAATGTCATTAAGCATGCTTTAGAAAAGTGAGATATTCCATGCTAAATTTGACCCAGTGTCCATGCCCAATCCATAACCAAGCTATTTAGCACTGTCTTC